>NW_024357614.1:1118250-1319349 GCF_014805655.1 Passer montanus
TCTGACTTGCCCCTGACAAGCCATAGGTACTTTTTACAGGTCATTTATATCTTTTTCTTACAATGAAGCAAGCAAGAAAGTTTGTCAAAAGAAAACTGAAACAGAGAATTTAAAAGGAGTAGCAATTTCTATATGCATTTCTTTAACCTTTCTTTAAGTGTTCACCTGCACTGTACACCCATAATTAGGGGTAAGCTATATCCCTCTAGTCTCTGGTGGAAAATGAATTCCACTCTCCCTCCAGCATAGCTGAGACACTTCAGTATCTGGATCCCTTCCATGTTTTCTAGAAACTGTTGTGAAGACAGAACAAAATGCTGAATAGTCTAAAACAGTGTAAAGAGCTCACATACTTGTCTTTGGAATTTGGCTCTGTGTGTATATGTATGTGTGTGAGTGTGTAGGAATGTGTACATACAAATATGTACATAATATATACTACTACATATAGTATATAACTTTATTCAAATGTACAATATATAATTTTAGATACATTATGTATGATTTACCCCTTGCCATGAGTCAGAGTTGTGAACATGAAACCACATAGAGTTTGACTTTGATGCGGACCATGAAATGCTACAAAAAATGGAAGAGTCCTGCAAAAATCAGGTTATCTTTCTATAGCACCTTTCACTTTGGCAATGGTCTTTGATGATTCAATCCCCTCAGAGATATTATGACCTTCTCATCCTGAATATTTTGTTTAAATGTTATAAATAAGCTGCACCATCTCAACAATCAAATAAACATATTTCTTCCCCAGGTAACAGTAGTATCTAAAATCAAAATATACATTTTGCAGACAGCATTACCAGGCTGCAGTTGAACTAAGTAATTCATTTCCTCGTGGTCTTTTTTTTCACAGTAATTTTAAGTAACTTTAAGTATATAAGGCTTTTATGGTTTCTTTAAGTATATTCTTTCTCTATACTAAATTTTTCAGACTAAGTTCTTACAAAAGCATATTGATGATAAAACCTGGTCTGTAATTTTGATACATTAAAGCATACCTCAAACATATCAAAAGGTTTTAACAAGGCAGACATTAATGGATGAGATTAAAGTGCACAGAGTAAAATAGCTGCAATAATAGAAACTTTTAAGTCTTCCCTGATTAAACAATGAGGGAAAATGAAAATATCTAATATCTCTAAATACAAAACCTACATTAAAAGGGAATTTTTTTTTAACTGTGGGAACTTCTTTTACAGGACATACAGGCTTGAAAAAATCTCCTTCTTGGTTCATGCTCCCTGTCATCCCAGAAAGCTACTTCACCTAGTCCCTTTCATAAATATATCACATTAAAAATTTCAATGTCACTTTTTAGAATTACTTCATCTTTTAAATTTCAGGAATAAATAAATGGACATACCACAATTAATTATGAGTTAAAGACCTTTTTTTGCCACCAACCACCTGCTGGGAAAGTGGCATCGGAAGTTCTAGGGAAACAGGAGTCTCCTGAAGTTTATCGAGAATAACGTCTTTAGCCAAGAAATAGACAGGCCAAGCAGAGGGGATGTGGTACTGGATCTGATGGTGACCAGCATGGGTGAGCTGGATAGAGATGTGTGACTGGAGACAGCCTGGGCTGCAGTCATAATGCACCAACAGAATTCACAATCCTTGAGCACAGGGGTCAGGCAAAGAGTAATTTCAGGACCCTAAATTTTAGGAAAGAAAACTTTCAGCTGTTTAAGGCATTGGTCAGCAGGACCCCCTTAGATGCTGCCCTCAGGAACATAGGAGAGGAACAGAGCTGGCAGACCTTCAGGGACACCTTCCACAGAGATCCAAAGATCTTGGTTCCCAGATCTAAGAAATCAGGAATATAAGAGACCTGCATGGCTGAGTCAATACCTGCAGAAAAATAAAAGGTCAAGAAGGAAATTGACAGGCAGGGGAAAAATGTCCCAGGAAGAGCAGAAGAACACAGTCCACTTGTTTAAGGATGGAATGAGGAAGGCCAAGGTGAAGCTGGACCTGAAAATCACAAAGGATGCAAACACCTAAAGAAAAGAACTTCAACAGGCATGTCAGCCTGAAAACAAAGATCAAAAATGTGTACAGCCCCTGATGAACATGACTGGCAAACTGGTAACAATGGATGAAGACTGAGGTATTCACAACTTTTTATGCCTCAGTCTTCAACAGCAGTCTCTCTTCCCATATATCTCAAGGGGATGGATTGAAAGGCAGGGACTGGGGAAGCAAAATCCCTCTCATTGAAGGAGAAGATCAGATCTAAACCTCCTGAGGTACCTGAACATATATTAATGAGTGACACCTTTGACAGCCAGCCCAAAACATCCTTATGTCTAAACTGGAGAGAGTTGAGTTTTTTCATCGTTGGCTGTTCAGGGGATAAGGAAGTGCTTGGGTAATCATCATACAGAGGTGACATCCATCCTAGACAAACTTATGGAGTGGGCCCAGGTGAACCTCATGAGGTTCAACGAGGTGAAGTGCAAGCTCTTGCACCTGAAATGAGAAAGCCTAGTATCATTACAGGCTGGAGGAGGAAGACATCAAGAGCAGCCCTACCAAGAAGGGCTTGGAGCAACTGTTGGCTGAAAAACTGGACATGAACCAACAATGTATTAACACAGCCCAGAGGGCCAACTGCATCTAGGGTTGTGTCAAAACAAGAGGGACCAGCTGTTCAAGGGATTCTGCCTCTCTTCTCCATTCCCATGATACTCCACTTGGAATGCTGACTCCAGCTCTGAGGTCAGAGGAGAGTCAAAGTGATCAGAGAGGTGGAATACCTTTCTTAGGAGAGGCTGAGATATGGGGTTGTTCAGACTTGAAAAGACAAGGCTCTGGAAAAACCTTATTAATCTTTCTTGCAGGGGCCTTATATGAAAGATAGGAACAGGCTTTTCAGTAGGGAATGTAGTGATAGGACATGAGTTAATGGCTTTACACTAAAAGTCAATTTAGATTAGATATAAGAGAGATATTATTTTACAATGAGGGTTCTGAAACACTGGAATGGGTTTTACAAAATGGTGGTAGACTCCAAATCCCAGGAAACCTGCAAGGTCAGGTTGAACAAGGATCTGAGCAAACTGGTCAAGCTGTCATTACTCACTGTAGAGGCTTGGATTACCTTTAATAAGGTCCCTTCCAAGCCAAATAATTCTATGATTGTAAAAGCAAAGGTAAAGTCTTTAATCTCTTGACTCTGTGTGATATTACATTGTTTTCAAACCCTATTCTGTAGATTGTAGTCATCATGCTGTTTTGTGTATATTTTTAGGGACTTGGAGGGGGAAAAAAACCAAACATGTATTCAAAAAATGGTAGGGACTCCTATGAATACAGTTTTGAGGATTTGCTTATGGTTGCTTAGGCAACAATTTTCAGGGAAACACAAGAGTTGCATCAGGTTTTCAAAATATGTGTCATGAAATGAGAAGAGTGGTTCAACTCTGCAGTATTAGAAAATTCAAGCAAACAGACTTGAATTCAAAGGGCTGGAATTAAGCCATAACTCCATGTAACTCACAGCAGACTAGTAAACTTATTATTGCCCAAGAATATTTATACATCTATATATCCTTAGACATATAGACATATAGACCTATAGACTTATTTTCTCATTATAGTTTTGGGAATTCACACTAAACTTCATTCTGCATCACACAATGAATAAAGTTTCTTCCAATTGATTGTGCTTACCCTAATCAACTCTTTCTTATATATGCCTTATAAATTCAGTTAAATGCCAATACAGAATAGCAGTAAAGTCATAATTTTGTTCCACTTCATTCATAAACAGCTCTTCATATCAATCCTTCATCTAGTTCTAGTGTGAAAAATATTACCAATAACATTACAGTTTAAAAATAAACAAATCAAAACTAACACCACCTCAAGACTTTGCCAGAGTCACTTCCAATAACATATGACATCTTTTCAACCTGCATATCATATCAGAACAGGTTAATGAAAGCAAGGAGTCAAAGTAAAGACATAAAAATGTTTATAGACATGCTTTTTGTCAATCTTTGTGCTCAGAAATTTTATTTTGAGCAATATAAAGCTTGTCCAGCTATAAATTTGTTTAAAGAAAGAAAAAAATAATTAAAATGTGGTAAATGTCTCGTTAAGCACATTTTATAATTGTCACTGTTTAACTATCAACATAATGTGCTGATTTTCAATTTGCCCGTGAATTATTAGTTCTTATTTATGCATAAATCAAGGTTTGAAAGGCAGCTTTTGGAAATCCGTAACAAGTTGTGCCAAAAAACAAACCAGGGTAGGTCAGCCAATATTTATATATTCCATGACAACAGCAAAAGAAGGTTCATCACTTCCAATTCAGTAGTTGCAAACAAACCAGATAGGGCTACTATTTCCTATGCATTACTTCATACAGGTGGCATTTACTAATTACTTGCAAAATGTGGATTCTTTAAAATTTTCTTGAGAAAAATGTTCTTTGATGGTGGATCTTTGTATACTTTCAAGCCTAATCAAGAAGAAAGATGAAATAACCCATGAAGCATAGAGCAGCTAACAAGCTCTGAGTGACATGCACGTTTTAGAAAGACAAAATACTTGTTGGAAGAATTGCCTTGTTAAGATTTAGGGCTTGACATGCATCAGTGACCTCAGACCTAGGGGAAGGGTAACAAAACCTGGGAAGAAGGATGTACCACTGATAGTGAACACAAAGAATGCAGAATTTATGGGCCTCAAGGACATTTGGCAGAACTCCCAAGATAAGGGAGAAACTGATGAAGCCAACTCAACAACTGTGCTGAAATCAGCTCTGACTGGGTAAAAGGTAATTCCCACAGGGGAATCTGCGACCACCAGCTCACAGACCACGAACCAAAGAAGCCCACTGACTCCAGAGAAGAGAAAGAATGAGCATGCCAACTAATTAGCGTGGGAAGTGAGATAATCATTAACCAGCAGAAGACAGAATATTAACAAATGAAAACTATGTAACTTGGTGACAATGAATACTAAAGCCTTTGTTTGCTGAAATGTATTAATGGGAAAAAATTTTGATGGTTTATATGCTTGATTTGTGAAATACCACTGAGGACCCATGCTACTGAAAGATTTAAAAAAATAATCAATGTCTCTATCAAGTGTGTAACCATCAGCTTGTTGCACATCACGTAACAAATCTGATTTTTGTGTACAATGTCCACTTGTTCTTAGTTCTTTTAACAAAGGAATCTGTTCCAATTGAATATGAGAGCATGTCAAATTCATCCAGATCACTGGAAAATCTCCAATGTGTTTAAACCTCATCAACCTCCCTAAAGTAAGGAACATCTCCCAGCAGTGTGTGCTCAAGGTCTGGCAGATTGACAGTGACCATTTTCTGTATTACGTGAAGTTGTGCAAAAGGCGAGTCAGTTGTGCTGACTCACACATGCACACAACCAGCCACACATAGTCTGACAAATGGAATTTGACATTTCCCCGTTAGGAAATAGAAAACACCAGTGTTTAAAAACTGAAAACAATGTGCTATTAACCATCTCTGGGTGTTGGGAGAAAGTGCAGTCAGAAGTAAAACCCTTTGACAGAATCTTCTTAAGCAGAGTATCTGATGGCTGGAAAATGCACTTAGAAGCCCTCTCATTGGGAAATCTTTGTCTGGCAATATACAAAACAGGAGATGGAGATGCCACCAGGGGACTCTGTGGCCCCCTGAGAACTGGAAGCTTCTTGCTGCATGGTATTGCCTCCTTGATGGGGTTGTGGCTCAATGGTGCTTTGTGGTGACATTATCCAGAAGCAAGGTTGCATAAATAGCATCTTAGTAGCAAAGTACAACACATATAACTCTTACAGCCTTCTGCTGAAGCAACCAGGACCCCCTCCCCAAAAAAAAGAAGGGTTGCCTGCAGAGAGAACCTCAGACTTACAGCAAACCTCTCCATGTGCACTGCTGCTCTATGAGGAGATGATAAGAGTGAGCAGGGAGTATTCAGGGATCATTTAAAAGTTATATGCCTATAGGATTTTCACACCTCAGCTGGGAAACTAGATGACTGACTGATGGTGAGATATTTATCTGATTATTTATTCTTCCCCAAATGGCATTGGTTTCTTTTCATCCTTGAAAAGATGTTCCTTATCCTACATACTAACTCATGTTTCACAAACATTAAGGACACTTCTCATATGGGACATGATTTCAAATAAATCTGTGTAAGAATTTTCAAGAAACTTAGATTCATTCATGCTCCTCTTACGTGACCCAAATGAACTGAAGAAAATATTTAAAAGAAGAAAAACAGTGACTATACCTCAAACAATTAAATTGGCTATTCCACCTTAAAGAATTTAAAATTATTTGTGTAAGTGTAAAGGAGAGAATTTTTAATATGAAAAACTGGTAATGAAAATCTGCATTGCAGCTTAGTCTTTGCCAACAAGGCAAGATGACTTTCAATCCCTTTACACTGAAGTACTAGTGTCACATGTCACGCCTTGATGTGAATGGGTAGGTATCACAGCTTGGATATGCTGAAGTCCACTACTAAAAACAATATTGGGAGGATGTCTTTGCTGGTAAGGATGACACAAGAATAATGTTGGAACAGAAAATTCTATAGGACAGAAATTTTTAAGGACTGAGCATGACTCCATTTTTGCTAAACACATAGGCCCTTTTCTGGCTCTGATACACAGCCCACAGAGCCAGTGAGATTTATGGCACACAGGCTTTTTCATAATCCTGTCTAATGACTGCTCCTAAAACAAGAATTCAATGAAAGACAGGAATTTTACATACTCTGAAATGCACAAAAGAGAAAAAGAGGATATGATTAAAGTGCAAAAGAATCTGGAGCTATTTATTTGTAGGGACTCCTTTACAACTCCGAAGTCTATCAACATAGAGTCTATGCTATTAGGACTCTCCAGTGGTCACACATTTTGGCAGATAAATAAATGCCCATGAATGCACATAAACAGCAGAACTTCTGTTGTGTCTTAAGGGAGGAAGGGGAGAGGGAGGAGAGGAGAGAAGAGAAAATAAATGCCCTTCTGAAAAACACCAGGCACTGTGAAGGTTATAACTAACTTCCTCTCTCTGTGAAAGCTTCATTTCCTTTCTTTTTCAGAAAGGGAAAATGTAAACATTTCCAAAAGTCCTAATAAGTCACAGTTACTGGTAAGGGAAGATACTAGGTTAATATTCTCTACTTTCTTGGTTACATTGTTTATTCTTTACAATAAAAAAATTAAAAAATTTAAAAAAAGAGCTTTTTGTGAGTTTTAATAGACTTTTATATCTAGATGTGTAATTTTAAATGTTTATTGTTTTAGAATTATGGTAACTGCATGAGTGGGCAAAGGATGAGCTATGGATGTCATCTATCTAGGCTTCTGTCACATCTTTAGTGCAGTCCCCCACAGCATTGTTGCTGATAAATTGATGAAATTATGGATAAGGAATAACTGTTGGATAACTGTTAGATAAGGAATCAGCTGAATGGCCACATCCAAATAGTTGCAGTTAAGAGCCCAAAGTCCAAAGGGAAGTCAGTAATGAGTGGTGGCCTTCAATGTCTATACTCAGACTGATACTATTTAATACCTTCATCAACAACATAGTGGGGATCAGTTCACCCTCAGGATTTTGCAGTCGACACTGAGCTGAGTAGTGCAGTTCATCTGCTGGAGGGAAGGGATACCAAACAGAGGGCCTTTGAAAGACTTTAGGAGTGGAATCATCTGAACTTCATGGAGTTCTGCAAGGCCAAGTGAAAGGATACAGATGGATGAAAAAATTGCACATGAGACTGCAGTGTATACTTGCAGTTCAAAAAGTCTATCACATCCTGGTCTGCACAAAAAAAAAAAAAAAAAAAAGTGCAGCCAGCAGAACAAGTGAGGTTATTTTCTCCTTTTATTCCACTTCTGTGAGAACCCGCCTGAAGAACAGTACCAGGGTCTGGGTCACCAGTAAAAGGAAAACACAGATCTGTTGGAGTGGGTCCAGAGGAGGGCTACAAAAGTGCTCCAAGTGCAGAAGCCCTTCTGCTATGAGCACAGGCTGTTGGGTTGTTTGGTCTGGAAAAAAAAGCCTCCAGGGAGACCTTATATCTATCACCTTTCAATACCTAAATAGAGAAATAGAGCTTATGAAAAGAGGAAGAGAGACTTTTTACAAAGGCCTGTGATGACAGGTCGAGAGGAAACAGTTTCAAACAAAATACAGCTGTTACTCTGAGCCTCTGTAGCAATCAGATTATGGCTTAATTTCAAGGACTGAAAAATTTTAGTTAGAATTTAGGAAAAAAAAATATAAGCTTTTCTTCTTCTTCTGTGGACAAAGTTTCACAGTCCTAAATTTCATTTCATTTCTACGGGAACAACACACTTTCACGTTTTTTGCTGGGTAACACACTGCCTTGATATTACACCAGACTATTTTTTCACCAGCCTCCAAATAAGACCTCCTTCTAAATCCACTATGAAGTCTAGTTGCTGTTTCCCTCCTCAGCTCTTTTATTTCCCATTAATGCAATGGCAAATTTACTATTTGAAGCCATTCATATAGCACTACCAGAAAATTTATTGGAAGCATTCCTTCTGAGATGTCAATTAAGGTTGCTAAAATGCACTGGTTTTGCCTTAAGGTGTTATGTTATTAATATTTATGTCAAAGTTACCTCTAATTTTCCTCAAAATTAAAGGGATATGACTATTAAAATGTATACATTTCCCTGCTTAGTAGAATTCCACATGGAATCTGTTATAATTTGAGAGAGAAATATCAACCGGATGTTATCTACATAACTATAAAGGGCCATGACAGTTGTTCCCACTCATTGCAAATATTTAAAAATTTGCAAGTTTATTTTTATAATAGTTTTTAGTTCCACAGCTAAATAATTTCAAAATTTAAAAAAAAATCCTAATCCTTAATATTTATTTGATACTTAGAAACAGGATAGAGATTCCCAAGTGATCAAAAATTTAAATTAGCCTAAAAATAAGCTATCATCTCTTCTACAGGATATTGTTTTTGTGTTTCTTGAATAAAACTCAAAACAGACATGACTGTAGTTAGAAACTACCAAAGTGGCTTTCAAGGTGCTGTTGCAAGGAACGTCCACTTAAGAATGACCTCTTTAATCCAACTGATCAGAATAAATTAAAGGGAACACACTTTAATTTATTCTGATACACACCAGCTAACTGTCAAAAAGGTTTAATCATGCCATGATATAGCAGTTGGGGTTCATGCTAGCTAGCAAGTACTGTGAAGTATTTCAAGGAGAGAAGTCTCATACTGCCTTTAAAAAGAATACCTTACTCCTGGGCTTACCACCCTCTGCCAAGAAGGAATTCTATTTTAAGTGAACACCATCCAGACTGTTCCTTCAGCCACTTTCTGACTTTCACTTAGAACACATTCATTACAAAATTTGAAATTGATCAAACTCTAATCAATATTTAATTTCAAAATGGAGTAGGTTTTTCAGTAAGGGTGTAATACGGAGGGTTCAGAAAGGTTACACATCACCTAAGACGAATTGGAAATGGAGCTCAAAACTGTCTTTGTGATTGCCCACAGGGGCTTTCCCTGAAACTGCCACCCTTGAGATTGCTTTCTCTGGAACTGTGCTGTATTTAGCCACTGGCAATCCTGTGCCTTCCTCTGTTGGGACAGAAAGTGAAAGGAGAATTCTACATACCCCAACCGAGCCTCTTGCAATCCAGGGATGGTCTGATGGTACTAAGTGGCATCAGATGGACAGAAAAACTAAGTTTGTGTAAGCCAGTTTGTAACTCCTGTCTCCTCTGAGCTCCTACACTGCCATTGCAACCAAAGTTGGGTTACACTACATGAAATTTCTTTTCTTGAGCTACTTTTGCCTCTTTGCTTTATACTTCTCAAGGACTTTTCTACAAATATGTGAAAAATTATTACATTTGCTGCAGTTCTGTTGTCAAATCACCATTGAAATCTAATTTACACTAGATTTTGCCTAGGTGCAGCCCCTAAACACATAAGAAACTTTAATCTGCATTTAAATCAGCAGTGAGAGTACAGAGATGTAATATTCATTTTTTATTTTGAGAGTATCAAACACCATTAAATAATATGACACCACCAGTGAAAGCATTTATGTGTCATCTCTGTTTCACAATTTCTGCTTGGAAAGTCTACAACAGAGGAGCTTCTTATTAGCACATCTGCAGGATGTGCTATGTGTTGTTTTACCTGTACAAAATTCCACCAGAGTTCACACACAGCTTGACTACAGGGACAAAGAGGTCTTTTTGCTTTGTCAGCTTCAACCAAGCAAGGAAACCAAACACCTCACAAACCTAACAAACTTGAACCAAAAAACCACTCTAACTCTGAACAAGGCAAACAATCTTTTAATTTCCTCAGAAAATTCAGGGACTTTAGTTCTTTAAAAACAAGGCATGGCTAGAACAACATACTGGAAGCATCTATTTGATTAAGGTGTTTCACTTTGAGAGACTTGAAAAAATGCAATTAAATAAAGAATTTGGAAGTTAAATTTTCACTCAAACTACTTTCATTCACAGCAATAGCTACTGTAGTGTTTTTCTTTTGGGAAAATCCTCACTGGGAATTAACTTTAGAAAAGCAATTAGACCCTGCTGGGTAGCTAAATGAATCAACCTGTCTAAACTATTTTTTTACTAGAAATATATCTACATTCCAGCATCTTGAAACTATTGTGGAAACACATACACACTATGTAAAATTAATCCCCAGGGGACCATAATGGTTGCTGTTAATAATACTCATCTGAACTTGAGGCCTCAAGTGTTGAATATCTGTCAAATAAAGAAGAGAGACAGCCAGCAGCAAAAGGACCAAACAAGGGGAGCATTTTCAGCTTCAACAGGTACAAGTTGTAAATGTGAAATAGGTTGTTAGAAAAACAAATTATTTCCTGCCCTCCTCTAATTTTTCACAGTCTGTGTGGTAAAGCCTTCACCACTGACACAATTGACATAGTCTTTGCATCTGCATTCACTTACCATGACCTAGTGGGTAAACCAATCTTGCTCTCCCTAATAGCTTAATGCCAGAAGCACTTCACATAATGTAAAACATCTCAACCTCTCCAACCCTACCTCAAATTAAAAGAAAAAAAAATCAACCTGGTCATGTAATTGCTTGCCTAACAACTAAAAATGTGGTTACGAAACTCTTTTGTTTTCCTGAACTTTTGTTTAACAACAAGCTTAGCCCCAAATCTAACCTCTTAGGACCTTCTGCAGGAAAGTTCATATCTCCCCAGTGCATCATAATTTCTTCAGTAAAATTATATTAAATAGTTAATCCTACCGTTGCTGCAGCATGGTTATGCCCTGGAATGTTTCTGCATTGTCATTGAAATTAATGAAATCTTCAAATATTAAAATATGCTGTGCATAAAATAAAGTGATATTTCCTATCTGGCATGCTGCTAGTGCAACTGACCCACTGCAAAACCAACTGTTTTCACCAGCTGGTTTATGTTTTTTCTTTCCTGGAATGATGACACCGCAGGTGAAGTAAATAATCCAGTTATTCTACTACTCCAGCCAATGCATAGTCAGCCACGACACCTGAACAGATGTCATGCAGATGCAATAAATTTTCCTGACTTATGGGCATGAGGACAGAAACCTGAAAACTATCATTGCACATATAAATGCATTTCCTCCATATTAAGTGGGGGAGGGGCAACCTAGTGAACCACAAATGACATATGATTCTTAAAATTTCTCACCATATACTTTTAGAGAGTCTTACAGGGATTCCCAGCTTTCTTCTTTTTCATTATAGAAAGTACCTATGACCCCAATTTCTAGTGTGCTGAGGAAAATTAAATTTTGACCGTGAAATGTGTGTGCTCCTTTAAGCAAAGTCCTTCTACCTTCCTTATTTATTTGTACAATGCATAGGAGAATAAAATCTAAATATTGCTGAGGCCTCTGGGGTTTATTGCAGTGTAAATGAGGTAATAATGATGGTATGGAACTTACTCCTGGAGTAAAGTGAGTGGGCAAATGCAAGCATACAACAACCATGTCCTATCCATCAGAAAGACTGGGAAACAAGCTGCTTTTTCAGTGTTTCTTCTACTACTTTAATGGACATAGAACACATATTAAACCTATGTTTTTCTGTGTCAAAAAATAGACCCCCAAATGGTATTTTGCTTTGTCCATGGGAAAGTAATCTGGACTGACCACTGCTAAACACAGTTTCCCTACTGTCAGTTCCACTGTTCATGGGCTGAATTAAGACTGACTCTGCCTTGTTTTGCTCACTTAGAGCAAGACAGTGACTGGGCCCACAGTCAGGAGAGTGTCAAAGCCCACACCCTCCACAAACACATATTCTGTGAATTGTGATAGCTACTCGGGGTGGGGGGGAAAGCAGCTTCTGAGCCATCACTGATATACATATCCATGCAAAACAGGATCTAATCTGGGACTGAGACTTAAGCAATGCTCAAGGACAGAGAGAAGAAATTAACAATAGTGGTTGTTCAGAAGGGAGATCTTCTGCAGAAATATCATATGATCTGTTCTCTATGAAATTTTTTTACACTTGGATTTGAACAATCAAAAGCAATTATATTTTTTAAGCAAATCTGTAAGCAGTAGTACTGTATTTTCCATCTACTGCGTGTCATTGGACCACACAGACAAAATTATAGCTGTGCTGAAATCTGATCCAGCAACAAAACAGTAATTACTTTTATGGTTTCTGACACAGCTCAAAAAGCTCTCAGGCAATCATGTGTTTGCAGAAACACACAAATCCTTTCCCTGTGCAGTTACAGCTTTCCTAAAAAGAAGAGTAAAGAATGCAGTGTGACATTATTTTTGAAGCTAAGCAGGACTTAGCTGTAACAATGGTGGAATATAGTTAGCAAAACTAACCAAGAATATGATCAGCATAAATTTACAAAGTTGTATATCATCAAAAGTCACATGGGGCAGCCGGGAATTGTGAGCTGAGACTTCTTACAGTGCATGTGTAATTTTTAAGTGTGAAAATACCACATAGCTCTACTTATCTTAGAATGTTAATATACGGGTGTGTTAAAAACGAAAACAAAAAACCACAGCAACCTTCATTTTATATCAGTTGATCATTTTTTAAAAGCAAAAGAATACATAATATTTAAAAATCTGGATCAATGATATACTATAAGATACTAAGTATACCAGGCAGAAAAAAGCCTGCCTTGTTACCATATCTCTGGATGTAATTAAGGCTGTCATGATCTGAATGAGCGTGACTTGATCAAAGCTAAGCAAAACAACACCAGCTTTTTAAGCATGAAGAGATAGACACTTTATGAAATACAAAAAGACATGAGCTAAAAGATATTCTATGAGATGAAAATAGATTTTTTATGAAGGCTAATTTTAACCTCTTTCTACAATGAACTAGGTCACTTACTGCAAGCATACAGAAGCTGAAATTCTTAGAATTTTTATAGCTAGAATACAAAAATTAATTTGAAAAATAAGGAAAACATACTCTCAGTCTTTAGAAAACAGAAAAATACAGTAGAAGTGAAGATTTTAACAGGCAAGAGACAGAATTAGAACTTTTACAATGTATTTGCATCACTGCAGGATTTCTGATATACTTAGGATAACCAGTGATGGCTGATACTAAAGTCTGTTGCATGCAATGGAGAAACAAAACTGAGCTTTGAGTGAAGCACCTGCAGAACCTTTGACTCTATATAAATTTGGGTTATTGTATTTTTCTCCATTTGTCCATTTTCAATATCCTGGACAGATTTCACATTACGTCTTACATCAATTGCATTATAATACCACATGAAATTCTTTGCATAAGAATTTGCATACAAATTCCACATATTAATATAGTACAAGAAAACCCAGATAAAATCTTTACTTTTCAGTTTAACCTGAAGTAAAAAAAAAAAATCTTTGGCACCCTCACAATAATGTCTTTGTATATCATCAGGTCTGTGAAGTAGCGCCAGTTCCACATCTATGTTTCTGAATTTTGAGCAGCTCTCTGATTCAAAATCTCTGGCAAGAGTAATAGAAGCTGTTAACAATTAAATCTGTAATTATATATTTTTCTGACCTCTGAGATTATTGCAGGCCTTTGTTTCATTTACAGAGAGTCATGGAATGTTTAATTGCTCATTAAATCCTGACAGCACAAAAGATTTCTTCTCCTCATCAAAATATTCCAGTTATAGCATATCAACCAACCATAAACACATGCTATGACCACTGTAACTTGGTTTGGTCATTCAACTTATGTTGGTCAACACATTTTACCACTTTTAACTTTTTTTTGTTTTGTAAAACAGAAATTGTTTTTCTGTTTTACAAAAACTTTGCATTAGAATAGAAAGTGTCAGAGCAATAAGGCCTTTAAACCAAGCATCTCTTTGATCCAACATATGCTTCAGAATGCAGGAAAACATACACTGCAAAAATGCATGGATCACACAATGGCGCAATGAATCCATGTCTTTGGGAGTGTCAGGAGGGCTTTACTGCTTTATTACTCTTGTGTCTAGGATAGGTCATCAAGCCAAGGGTTGGAGACAGTGTCTAATAAAAACAACAGTGGAAAGAAATCATTAATATTTCTCATTCCATGTTGAGGGCCAGTTGTACATGTTGCTATGTTTTTTATGTAGAGGAGTAATGCTTACCAACACCACTTAACTCCCTCAGAATTAATTCACATAATAAACCTAGTTTTACTGGGTCAACCATTACTCCACTCTTTTATTTTCTTCTGCCGGTGGATAGATGGGCCAGCTGGTGAGCTTTTGCTCCCTCCTGCTTTTCCAGGCAGATAACTGGTAGGCCTCTGCAAATTCCCTGTGAAGGACAGAAGCCTGGCAGCAGTTTCCACACAGGGCCATGTGAGCTGCATCTCACCACTCCCTGGAGGCTTTAAATACTTCACTCAGGAGCACCAACTGCTGTGGGATGCCAGCAGAGGTAGATTATTCCAATGTCTCTCCTCAAGAAAGCTTGCTGCAGTGATTAAAATTAAACAAATGAGGACGTGTCTGGCTCTTCCTTCAGGAATATTTATCAAAATGAGACATGCGACTGGTTCAGACCTAAATGATACCCAAAGATTTAGCATAGGAGGAAAGGGGTTCTTATTTTAGCCATACTGCTTTATATACGATGAAACAGGATTAAGATTTTACATATGCTCTTTATTTGTGCTTGATTTATCTACAGAAACAGCTTAATGTGTTGGCGGAACAGCACCCATCAACAAAAGTGAAGAATCCCATGGAGCAGTGTATCTGCCTCCAGGCACAGCCAGGCAAGACATGGATTTGTGCAGAAGAATCAAGTCTGTCAAACAGGCAAAAGAAATTCTATCTTTAGACCATTAGTAAGCTGACATTATCCACAGTTATTTTTGTTAACTAAAAATAAGTTTAGGTTGCATGTAAGAGATGGGTTCCATTCAGTTTGGTCGAAAAGCACAAATTAATTGCAGTGTTGCAAATACCCTAGGATCTGTCTTGTTGGCTAGTCACGGTGTATATTTTTATCCAGTCACTAAAACAGTTGTCATTTAAATACATGTCCTCCTCCAGTTCTCTGAGCATGACACATAACCTGATTTTCTGCCCTGTGAAAAGGATGCAATAGGACAAAGGGTGCATTCATGGGTTTCAGATGTCAGGGTGACAAAATCATTTGATGGTCCCAAAGGCCAGCGCCAGTGTTTCTGCTGTAGAGATTTCCTGAGCAATAGCACCTGCTCTTCCAGCATGGCAGCTTGGAGAGAGAAAAAGCTGCATTTGAAGAGGCACATTCTGCTACACCCTGTCTCCTCATGATAACTATCCTTCAGCAGCTTTGATGTGTCCCTTTGTCCCTATTAACTAAGGCACTGAATGTTTTCATTGCAATACTGTAGTGGGTAAGTGATTTTCTTTCAGAGCCCCTTTGGAGCTCCCAACTGGGAAATGAACTTGGCCATTTAATCTGCGTCCCATCTGGACCAGCAGGGCTCCTCATCTTGCAAATACTTTTCCAGTAATTCATAGCTGCTAATGTCACATCAAATTGTAATGAAGTTAGGCACATTCAAATGGGTTTTCCAGTGATATTGTCATTGATGTGCCTCTTTATTTATTGAGAAGGTGGTAATACTCCACATACAAAATTTTTCATTCTAAAACTGAAATGTTAAGATGTTAATGGCAGATGGTCAAGCTTATAATGTAAAGAATTTGGTTCCCTAATTACAGCTGGATAAACCAATCATTTCAGTAGTATGAGCTGTGATTTCATGCAAGTGTCTCTACTTTTTCCCTTCAGTCCTTCTATATGAATTTGGCTTAAAGGGTAAATCAGAGAAGCTATAAGCAGTTCACACAACAGTGATTTCCATTAATTTGGTTATGATGACAACCTTTGTACTTAGCCCTTTTAACTCCTTATCCTGCAGCCTTTCTCCTTACCCTCCTTATTATAATTTCAGTCACTCCTTCTAAGGAAAAAATTGTGTTTGGATTAACAGTTTTTAAAATTATGACTTAATAGGCTGAGTTTTCTGCTCCAGACATGAACACAGGTAGCGTAACAGAATTGTATTTCCAAAGCTCTAAAAGGATCACTTGTGACTGAAAAGACAGTTTACGTCAGCCTGACTACTAAACATGTCTCTCAGCTAACAAAAGAACAATTAAAATCATATTAGTATTAAGAAAGACTTAAGAATCTTGCACTGCATCCTTTCTGAGTGAAATCTCTGTCTGCCTACTATGTAACAAAGATTAATTTGGCTGAAACATCTGCACTAGAAAAAAAGAAAGAATGGAGATTCTTAAAAAAAGCTAAATAGATATAACAGGTAACCCCGATGCCAAGGTAATACTGTGAGAATATGTGAGGAAAAAAGGAAGTCCATAAACTGAACTGGGCATTGAAAAAATCTTTGCTTAAAACTGGTTAAAATGGCATATGTGGCATTTCTCTTTATATGTCATGCAAAACCAGTACATATACAGGACACTTGCAGTTATTTGCATCTATAAATTCACTCCCAGGATTTGTTGAGACCCTCTCCTCCAATGCAATGCATTCCAAACTATGCAAGGAACACTATGTTATGGATATTTTAGTATATGCTATTGATGTCTTTCTCTGTATGAAGTACTAGAGTAGCTCTACAAATGCTTTTTCTATTTATGAATACTTGGAAGCCAGTCCATGTAAATATTTGCTGAGATTGAGAGATTTCAACGGTTGTTCCAGAAATTGAATCTCAGAATTTTTTATTCATAACCTTAGTTTATGTTCTGATTATTTTGTTCAAAATTTCAGGCCTCCCTCCAGACTCTTAGTTAAGCAGTCAGCTAGCTCCTTAACTTGACAGATAGAATTGAAATGGCTGAAGAACAGTAGAAATGTCCACGTAATTTCAGCAAATAGGGCGGAGATGTTGCAGACAATTTTATGAATGCACAGGTATCTTGCACTTAGATCCAAAATGGTCAGAGTACAACTGTGATCTACCTCAACAGTGCCTGAAAAATATTTTAGAGGGGGAAAAAAAAAGTGCATTATGAAAACTGCTACTATATATTCATTTTTCAGCTATTATTATTAGATCCAGAATGATGGTCCATGGTAACAGGCCAAAGCTTTTCTCCTGAGATGGAGATTACTGAGAGGCAGTTGAGGGGCTTTTTTGGTGGTTGGTCTCAAGTCTATTTTGCTCTAGTGTTCCATGCAGCCGTTTTGTGTTACACTTTCCAGAATCAAAAGCATGGATGCTACCATTTTTAGAGCAACACATTTGTTCCACAATCAGAGAATCCCATAACAAATGTGAAAAAGGAAAGAATAATTCCCTGTGGATAATATGTGGGACAACCAACACATTTGTCCACAATCAGAGAAACAAATGTGAAAAAGGAAAGAATAATTCCCTGTGGATAATATGTGGGACAAAATATAGAAGCCCAGTATCATTTGCATTAACCAAATGGCTCATCTGAAATCTTCAACTCAGAACAGAGCAGGTGAAATCACTGTGTTATACCGAGTATTCAAGTTGCCAAGCAGTCTTGAAACATAGAAGGTTGTTAATTAGAAAAACAACTGAGAAAAAATACACTTTCTATTAATAATTAGGCAGATTATGTGTGTTGTGACAAACGCTTCACAGGCAACCTACTCATCAATGACACATTTAATGGGGTATAACTTGCAAGGAGACTTCTTTCTTGGACTTCTTTCTTTTTACTTGGATCATATCTGGTCACAAAAGGCCTCTTCAAAGATGAAGGGTTTAAAGGTGTCTCCTCTTTCTAGTGTCCCTGCCGTGTGCTCCCTACTGTAATTAGACGCAGAGTTTTCATGAAATGATATATATGAATGCAATTAAATTTTTCTCCTTGATTTTCTGCTTGACTATGAATGGACACAAAAATAATTATCTTTCAGAGCCTTGCTCTTGCATTGCAGTGAAAGTTTTCTTATGTTTGACAACAACTTCTAAAGACAGAGGAGTGGGACAAAAGGAAACTAATGAAAAATCCCTGAAACTCAACTCTTTTCAAGTCCTTAAGCTGAAAAGATTCCCTGATTGAACTGAAATACCTGCAAAAAGCATTAGGAAACTAAGAAAGAGTGAGAAGCATAAAAGACAAAAAAATTTAAAGTTTCAGGACGGGATTACAAATCTGAACATTTTCCATTTCACAACAAAAAAAATTATTGTCAGTGTTTAAAGTGTTTGCAAAGCAAATTATGTAAAGTAAATTAAGTAAAGTGTAAGTAAATTATGAGGAATGCTTCTGCAGAGTTATAACTGATGGCACAGCAATAAAAGGGAAATCCAGACAGTGAGAAAAACTATTTGAAATACAGCTTCAGAATGAAGTGGGCAGATGTAACGGAAATCTCCTCTGCAGAGCGCAACACAATTTCATCTCTCCTATGAAACTCATAAACAAGCCCCCAGACAGAGTATTTCCCCTTCAGAAATAAAAGAATTATCATCCAATGATAAAACATGCTTACTGAACTCCAGTAACCTGTCTCTGCTCATATCAGATATTCCTAGGAGGGTAAAGGAAATCACCAATGGATGTAACATGTCAGCACTGCCAACAGTGAGAGCCTTAATCTTCTCTATAACTGACAGTTGATGAAGTCTGACTATATGTCACTGAATAGGTCTTAAAAAATATTGCGTTATTAGGAGGAATTTTTTATTACATTTTGCTCTAATTAAGGATCTGCCACTTCACAGCTTAAATAAAGACTGTGTGACATGAATATTGTTTCTAACATGAAAAGTCTCCCACTTTTTCATTTAATATATCTAAACATTTTTCTTTCTTCTGTCATGTTCCGCATCAACAGAAGCTCCCAATCCCTCACCTTGTTCTTCCCATATAGCTTTTATAATTTCATTTCAAGGATAAAAAGTACATTTTCATGGTGAAGGTAACTCTATGGTAAACATGTCTCTACTCACCATCTTTCTCTCTGCCAGAAATACGTTGTCTGAAAAGCATAAAATTGCTAGAGCTTCTGAATATTACATTTAACTTATTATTTTTATCTACAAACCTCTGTTAGACAGTTTGAAGTGAAAGACTTCTTGTAAACAGACCAGCATATGCAGGTAAAGGATGTACTATTGCTAATTCTGTATTTTAAGAGAATTGTGCTGTACAATATGCAAGGCATCCCAGAAAACTCTTATCCAGGACTTCTGGAAATTGCAGTCTATAACACTCAGTAATGCTCTTGAGCCTGTCACTCAGGTAAAATTGATGAGTAATCACTTTGTGTGATAAAAAGGTTGTGTGATAACATACAGAGAGATTAAGTACCTTTTCATTTAGGAGTTTCAATTACAAGAGCTACTCTATAAGGAAAAATGTCAATATGGCAGTACATTTAAGAGCTAAGCCATCAAAATTCTACTCCTTAAACAAATGACTGCAGAAAATCTAAATTCAAAAAGTAATTTTGAAAGAAAACTGCTTTTCTTTGTGTATGTCATGTAAAACATCCTATTTATAGTGCTCATTTTTTTCAGTAAGAGGAAAAATTGCATCATAATAACAAGACAAAACTATAGAAAAAAGCCTCCATGTATAAGTATACACAGCTTGATTTAATAGATCTCATTCCACATGACAAAGTTACAATTTAAAAGTCTGGCTTTATTAAAATTCTGGTGTTCACACAAAACCAGCATTAGATTATAGGAACTTAAAGATGTTTTGTTTGCAGGTTGATTGGAAGAAGCATAATACAAGAAATGGCAGGTAACCTGACATTTGAAAATGGCTGCATGCAGAATTAAAAGTAAAAGAGATGTTATGGCAGGGATGCAACAGATAGAGCGCATCTATTGGAGTATTTTTAAGAGTGCAAGAGTCTGGAATTGTTCTGTAATAGAAATGTCACAGAAGCTATGTACTAAGCCAACACAATTCAAGACACACATTAGGGGAAAAAATGCATATCCTAGGTGTCAGCTTTTGAAATATTGTCTAACCCACCAATTAGCTTCACAGCATATTAGCTAAAAATCTTGCCAACTACCAAACAACCATCCAAATAAATTGTTATACAGCAGTTGTCTTTACAAAGTGAGAGAAATTCTCTCCTCTCCGTACATCTAACTCCCAGGAAATCAGTTAACAAATATACTAACAAACTTGAAAGACGCTTTGGCCAAGAAGAGGGTTTGAATCCATTCAAGGAATGCCTCACACGCACACCCAGCCCCCTGAAACTGATTCAGGCTGCAGTGTCATGGGAACCAGGTCTCATCGGAGCCTGTAAGGGAAAGGTGGTGACCGAAGGAGTCTCCCATGCCACAGCTGGCTTCAAATCAAACACAGCCACTATAGAAGGAGACACCTCTAAATAACTATCAAGGAGTTGTTACAAAATACAGCATTCACAGGAAGGCATCAATCTGCACTTTATGCCAAGATAGCACAATGTACTTCTTGAGAGCTTCTCTAATGGGACA
Organism: Passer montanus; assembly: GCF_014805655.1. Lineage (NCBI taxonomy): Eukaryota > Metazoa > Chordata > Aves > Passeriformes > Passeridae > Passer > Passer montanus. The sequence continues at coordinate 1,139,279 of NW_024357614.1, forward strand.
GAGAAAGCATTGGAAACACAGAAACATGTGCTACATCCACTCCTCCTCACCCTCCCCTTTCACAGTTCACTAAAGAAGCATTTATAAGGAAGAAGAGGATAAAGAAAACTTTGCTCTGAAAAGCCTGTGGCCAAGATCTAAGAGCATAAGAGGGAAGCCACAAAATAGCAGAAACTGCCTGAACTCAGAGACTCATCAACAAAAGAATTGGGGGAAAGAAAAGTTTTCTCTGGATAGGAGTCAGGCTGCCTTGAACACAAATCTTCAAACTGGGTAATGATCTCAGATAATTCAAGTTTCCATGTCTCAAATACTCATTTTACCTCTGAACACACTATATAATGCTCACATCATATGTTTGTAGAAGATAAATAGCCTGGGATTGAGCAAAATCAGAAGTCTTGCCCAACTCAGTGCTGTGCTCTTTTATAGGGTGGTGCTCCCCCATGGACCACTGGGCTTTGGAGAAAACTGCAGCCTGAAGGCACACACACATAAATGCAGAATGGGATTTCTGGGGTCAGAAAAGAAGTTTTATGTCCATATGATTGGCTGTTTTGTTTTTACTGTGTCCCAAATTGGAGGCAAGACTTGCTATTACTTCTTTCAATATAGGCAACTATTTAGCAACAAATAAAATGTAAGGTCATCTTTTTATTTTAATTGAACACAGCAACTTAGAAGCTTCACTTGAAGTACTGATTTCAAACAATCTTTGAAAATATAGCAAGTAGATGGGAAAAGATTTAGTAATGTAAAAAGCATAGATGTTTTCTGTCTTCTTAGACTACTATTTCTAGAGTAATGATACTAATCTCCTTTCAATGGTACAGTCCCCCTATTAAAACAAGAAAACTCCCTTTAGATTTTCTTTAGTATCACTGCTGATGAAATGGGTCATTAACTTTAATAACACAAATGTGTTGCACTAACCCATTCAGCACAACCAGTGTTGATATTTTAAGAGCACACTTTGCAATGTAGCAGCTAGTAGATAATGACATTTTTTAAAAAAACCCTTCCACGGCAATGGACTACCAAAACCCCACTGCTTAATGGTACTTAAATATGTTACATGAAGGTAACAATGGACAATGTAACCTTAGATCCAGGTAAGCACAATTTAATAACTGAACCAAAGGGTGTCTTCCTTTGTTAATACACTTAAACCAATCTTTCAGAGAAACTAAACATTTTTTTCAGAGGTAAAGGAAGGGTATATGAAATTTATTTACATTTCAATCTAATTCTGGATTTGTAATGCATAAATCCAGATCATTATCCTGCATTTCATTTTCTACTTATTATACAAGAACTTCAGCAGCATACATTCTCACACTTTTTTTTGTATTACATAACTTGTTCTTATATGTTTTCTTACTACTTCAATTTAAAATAAATTGAGTAATAGTATCTCCCATACCAAACTGCACTGTTTGTGCATCAAGTCCAATTCTTGCCTCCAGCAACAGCCAGTATTCAGCCATTGGGAAGGAAACTAGGAAATATATATTGCTTCTCACCACTTGCTGTAGTTTTAGTCCACAAGGGAAGAGTTTCCTGCCTTCTGAAGCAGTTCTTTTATATTCCAGGGGTCTGAAACTGTTTGCACCAAATTTCATTCAAGACAAGTGTGTCACAATATTGCTAACACAAACTCAGGGAATGATTCCATAGACCATGCATTTTTCAAAAGGTGTACATGCCAGACCCAGCACAAGGACCTGTGTGCTTCATTTCCATTTGCTCAAAAGAAAATCCTATCTAGGTCTCTCCCTTCTCTTCATCTTTCTTTTGATGCAACCTGCCCTCTTTTACAAGCACTGTGTGGGTTAAAAATTATACTTATTCTAAATTCATCTTTCCCAGAAAAATTACTAAACAAAAAACCAAAACCATTTCTCACCATAAGGATGCCTTTTTCAGCCTGGAAGTGCAGGTGCAGTGTAAGGGCCTTGTTTCTTCATTTTCTTCTCCAGCAAATAAAGGTTTAGAAAAATCATTACTTTGGTGATATAATTGCTTCCCCCATGCCAAGAATACTCAGAAAAATGAGAAGAGGATAAAAGGTAAATTTCTAGGACAACAGAATAGCTATCAAGAATAAATGAGTTGTATATCACTTTTAAAAACTAGCTGGCATTACCTAATTCAGACAGAAATATAGATAGAACAATCAACACAACTTCTATTATTCCACTGTAGGTCTGAGGGTCAGAAATGTTCTTCTAATTCCTATCATACATTGCTTTCCAATAGTTTCTCTTGCTTTTTCTTGTATCAGCTAAGTAATTTCCTTCTTTGATGTTTACATCTTAACCTCTCAATATATGCTACATCCTTTTGAGCAATTTTTCTCCCCAGCTGAGGCCAAGATCCTCCATTCTTCTTTACATTAACATGGTTCTGCTCCAGACTCCTTTCAGTCTCAATTTAACACACACATACTTAACTGGTTTGTATATACCTGAGTCTTACACAGACATTTTGAATATTTACTATCCTTGCCTCACTCATTACACCAGGTCTTTCACCTTCTGACACTGGCAACTCAAAGTTATTCTGCAATCCATTTATTTTTCTTATTATAATCTTGAGTGCTTTTATTTCCATTTAGCACTATAAATGCAAAATATCTATTAAATTTAAAGTGATTTGTTTTTGCTTTTGTATAATTAAGTAACAGCTCTAGTTCTGAAAGTTAACTTTTGCAATTTATTCAGCTTAGATCAATTCACTGTGTTGTTTTGCAGATCACAATTGTTCCTCTACCTTATAAGTCACTGGCTGTCTCCTTTTTTCTTGCTGAGGAGCACTAAAATACAGCTATATATGTCAGCATTAATTACACCAGACCTGTAATTGATGGAGCTTTCGGCACTTTAAAAATTTGTTTCCCAGGCCTTCATAGATCTAGTGATGCACTTCCAATTGGCAGAAAGAAATGTGGTAAAACTTCTTTTCTTCCTTCTCATGTGCTGCATGCTAAGTTAGGCTTATCTATAAATTCAGTAGCATTAATCATGTCCTCATTCCATTGACTCATATTTATAAAGAATGTGTTATAAAAGAGACTTTTGGTAGCAAGCTTCCTCTACAGCTATTGCACTCTGCTGACAGCAGTATTATAATTCTTAATGAAATGTAATTGAGAAAGAGTTTGCTTTTCATGACCTCAAAACAGGATGTAAAATACTGGCAGGAGAGGTGTACAAATGAATTTTCTCCAAACAAGAAAAGCTTTTTAATAAATGCAGTCTTTTAATAGGCAAACTAGATGTAAAGAAATAATACTATTAAAAAAATAAAAATAAATGTTAAATGTTTTAACTTAATGAAAAATTTTATGCAATTTGGATATCAGGAGACATTTTTATGCAGATAAAGTGTAACTGTATAATCTTACATATTATGCACATATATAATAAGTACATTAAGAGTTATCATCAGGAAAAAATCTTATTCAATTCCATATAAGATGTATGAGCTGCACTGCAGTCAGATTATTATAATTTTAAAATCAAGAATATAGAAATATATAGTTATTCCTCAATATTATGCACAAAAAAAAGTCATTCTATTACTGCACCCCTCTCTCTTCCCTCCTCCTCCCTCCCCCCCCCAAAAAAGCCCTTTTTTACTGGCTAGGTTACAGAATTTTAATAGTTTGATTAATTTTTTTTTCAAACACTCTCAAAAATATGGAAAAGCATTCTATCATTTGGAGAAGACTATTTTAAAACTTACTTAGTAGTTAAAATAGCTGGTAGAAACAAGGATCATAGATGCCCCAGTGTAAAAACAGGAATTATTAACCTCATTGCCTCTTCATAAGCTTTCATAAGTGTTCGAACCTTGATGTGTCAGTTCAAATGATTTCTTTATATGCTGTAATCCAAAACAAGACTGAAATTTTTAGACATATAGACACTGAAATAAGAGAACTACATCTGGGTCATTTGTTTGTTTTCCAAATAATCTCTCTGATGTATCCCATTGTCACTGCAGTTTTTGATAAATACTGCTAAAACCCCACACAAATTAAAATCTTCTTTTGTGGCAAAAAATTTCCATCCCAAAAGCCATTTACTTAGGGGGCAATAGTTTATAGAAACAGTTCAGAAGAGCCCCAAGGTCTTTCTCTTCTGTTAGTTAACCAAAACTTCAGCAAATATATTAAATCAAAATATTTATTTCAGTAGATCTCTTATCTCAGGATCCTTTTCTCAGTATCTTCAATAATGTCTTAAATGTATTTAATATAGAGTTACACATGGTTATATTACTTATGCTATCATTCTGTTTAGCAGCCCTAATTACAGAATATTTGATGTTATACAAAAACAGAAAATAAATTATGCCTGCCTTCAGCCAGATAAAAATGGAAATTGAAAGTAAGAGAAAAACAGGAAAGACACAGTGTGCATTTCTGAAACTGTCACAGCACACTGGCAATTGAACTGTTTTCAAGGTTGTTTTTTATATAGATGCTATACAAAAGTAAGAGGAACTAGAGAGGGTTATGCAAGTCATTCTGGAAAAAAAATAGCTGCATGTTTAATAAGTGGTGATGAAATCTGAGCCAGATGGTAACAGGTCAGTTATTACCACTGAGTGAAGGACAAGGGCCCTGGCTATAACCTCTGCCTGGAAATAGATGCGTGGGGATTTATTATGAAGCAGGACTGATGTACAGAAATAGGAGACATGGATAGAAAAGCTGAGTAGGAAAAGTGTATGTCCAACATCTCAAATCACAGCCAAACTAAGGAGTGGAAGTAAAGAAACATATAATCAAGGTGCTGCAACTGAATTATCTACAAAAACTAGCGTAGGAGAGCACAAGTGCAAGAGATTGTACAAGGGATGGAGAGATGAAAAGAGAAAAGACTATGTGCTATCTTAGAGAGGAAAAATGGGGAAGGAATGAGATACTATTTCAGTCAGGAAGGAAAACTTGGGAACAGCCATATTCAGAAAGATGGGGAAAAATGGGAGGTGAAATCTCTGAATCATAGACACTGAGGAGAAGAAGCCCAACATGTAAAACAAGCCCAACACTTGTAATGCAATTTACCAATTGCTTTATTTTTTTTTAATATTTAAATATATTTAGCCTCTGCATACTAAATTTTCATAACCAAAACTGCATCCCCTAAACTGAAACAACTGAAACTTGTGGGAGTAAAGAGAAGAATACACCACATGAACAGATCAACAAAAAGGCTTTACATATTGTGTAGCAGTTAGTCAATATTCACACTCTTCATGTGTTTGACACAGTTTAAAGGTGTGAAAATTAACAGGTACTGAGCATCTGTGTCTAAACTGGCAAATCCAACTCCAAATGTATGACCTCAAATGAATCAATACTAAAATTGAACATTTGCGTCTACATTTTTAGTGTGGAAGGGAGCAGAGTGATTTTTTTTTAGATAAGAGCAGTTGCTGCCAGCCTAGAACACCAGAGAGAATATTCTAATATCCAGACTTCTCTCTACCCAATTAGTGATTAAAATTATAATAGCCACAAACAAGGCTTCAAAATATTACAAGGATCATGTTAGACACATCTTAATCTAATGTGCTTCTGTGAATTTCAGATGATTCTCTAAAATATTTAAAAATTAATATCAAAAAGCAAACCAATGGAGGAAATATTGAGAAGCTGACAAAATTTATTTACAATGGCAGTTAATCTGATGCTTTTGAAAGGTGAATAAAGTTGGCACTACAGAAAGCTATGGATCTCTTATCAAATTCATACCATATGCAGTCACTTAAAAAAACTAAAAAACCATTCATCTCTACAAATAAAAGAAGGTCTCTGCATGCTAAAATTAATGGTCACCTATGAAGTAGGAAAACTAATGTAAGCAAAACTGCTGAAAATACACTGAAAGGAAGAGAATGTGTTTTATGCCCTTCTTGATGTGTGAAACTTAGGAAGAGTTAGAGGCAGCAGAACCTTAGAGATATGATTAAAGATGGCTTATCAGATAAATGTAAACCAAATCTATTGAGCCAGCTATATCATTTTCACACATTTTTGGATTAAGCAAACACCTTGATAAAATATTAAAACCACAATGGGCAGGAGATGGCAAAAGAAAGTACAGCAGTAGTCAGGGGTCATAGAAAGTACAGTGAATTGATAGCAGTAACACAAAATTAAAGAGCACAATTCAATCACAAATCCACTGATTTTGCCAGTATGAGGTGTTGTGGCTACAGTTGCACCTTATATTGTATTTAGCCATTCCAAAGTGCATCGGTTGCAATTCACCTGGTGTCATCCAGAGGGATATAGGCTGCACACTTATGCAGTCATATAGGTGACTTAGGGGTGGTGTCTGGGAGCTAAAAGAGCACTTCACATACTACCTGTCAAGACAACAACTCTTACTGTTAATGCTCCAAATAACAAGAATGAATTGCTTAATAATGAAGAGGTATGAATTAAAGCTATATAACCAATGAATAAAATTATATAGCTCCAAAAGAGCAGATATTTGTTTTAACCTACAAAATATTGTACATCAAGTGGTAGTCATTTATGCTTCTAGACAGATTTTAAAAAAGCAAATAGCCCCTCTGCTGAAGCTCAGGCACAATCACAAATGTGTTAATTGCTTAGTAGTTGCAGCTAGGCGGAAGCAAGAGAAAAACTTTCAAATTACATTCAGTTACCAAAAACACAAGGCTTTTATTTATTTTTCTATTCCCTAGAAACTAACAACAACAAAAAAAATCCTGATGTTGTGAATATTATCTATTCACACTATGCAATAAACAAGATGGGTCAGTCCTCAACTTCTCTAGATTTTTCTCAAAACAAAGGAAACCCTACCAATTGGAAAACAAGCCATTTTAGCTAGCTAAAACCTGCAAAAACTGCCAGTAGCCAGCAAATTGTCTCTGTATAATCAAATTGCCAAATAAAAAAATAGTAATGCTTACTCTGTATAACCCAGATTATGCCTTTTTGGTTCCTTCTGGAATTAAAAACACTTTAAATTACCTATTCAGCTTCCATCAGCAAGATATGTAGAACTGCAGGGGGTTAAGGCTGATTCTCAGAGCCAAATCCTGTTCCCATGCACTGGATGTTTACAGCATGTTGTTTACAACAAACTTTAAAAGAAGGAAGAAAACAAATTGGTAATAACTGACCTCATAGGAAACAGTAGTAAGAGGACAGAATTACTTAACAAAAAAGAGCAAAAGAAAATGAATGTAATTTTTTAACCTCAAAATAAGTATTTGTACCACAATATACCTTGCAGGGAGGGGCTTTCCTTAACCCTTTTTTTATTGTTGGTGATCCTTGAAAATTTCATTACAAATTACAATTTACAAGATGGTTATTTAAAAAATTTATACAAATATGGTCCAAAAGATGAAGTGTTGTCCCTCTGCAGATCTCAACAATTACAGTTTAAAAAAGTAGGAAACATGCTGTGAATACAATGAAGACAAAATATACCTGAGAAAAAAATAACTGTTTATGAACACTTTTTAGACATAAAAAAATTAATTAACATGCACACGCCCACTCACCCACCCACTCACCCCACACACACAAACACACACACCAAAATTTTTTTTTAAATTAAAAAACAAACAAACAAACAAACAAAACCTAGAAAATACACTGCTGGAATTATGTTTTGTTTTGTTTTGTTTTGTTTTGTTTTGTTTTGTTTTGTTTTTAATACAGAATTTACTATAAAGAAATACCTTTTGTTATGTAAAATGTCAGAATAAGCTTTTGTTTAACATGGATTCTATGTCCATTTTATTCCTGTTTGGTTGTCTTTATTTTTATTACTCTGTATAAAATAATTGCCATTTCTACATCACTTACATCTAAAAGTTTGAATTTTAGCTCTGCTAAAACTTAAATTCTCCATCACCCTTCAGGGTGATTAAGCATTAGTCCAAGTCATTTTTAATTATAGTTGCAGCCCTGTAATAAACAGACTTCCAAGGGGATAATTTTTACAAAATGAAAGGTGCAAACTACACCTTGTCTAAGGAAAAGTGGTACTGAAGAAAAGTGTTGGTACCTTGCAGAAGTGGCTATGTCTCATAACCAGACCTTGACCTTTGAGAGGTCTGCTTAGTGCAATCGTTCATCTTCCTTTTGTTTCCATCGTTAGGCCTGCTATTAACACTGAACGGGCTCACACTAATATTCTGCAAAAGAGTCTCAACAAGTCCAGTCTCTAAAACCTCTCCTCTTCAAAACAAAGCAAAACAAAACACAACACAAAAACAAAACAAACAAAAGAAGTCTTCATAATTTGAAACAGCAGTGTTTAAGAACAAAATCTGTCTGTACCACTGAAGTTTTTTTCTCAGTCTTGGACTGCTTTCATAATTTGAGAAGGTAGCACCATTAACAGAACTGTACTAAGACTAAACTTCTATATTAAGATATCTGGAAATTGACAGACCCTTTTACCATTTCAAAATGTGAGAAAGGTTGATTTTCTGAGACATCAGTTTGGTGATGTATACAATATTCTGCTTTAGGAAGTGAGCAAACAGATTTTACATAACAACATTCTGAATTTAATAAGTTTACTTCCCTTATCTTCACCTCACAGAAATGGAAAAGCTTCAAGTGAAACATAACATTTTAAATTGTTATGCTCTGTTATGACAACTCTCCAGAGGTCTGTTTTCTTATGGCTGTAAGTTGTAGGTAAACAGGACAGAGAATAATTACTTCAATATAGCCAGAGATCAGCTCAGTAACATGTTCTTATGCTGGGGAGTCAGCAGCACAACTCAATAATAAAATGTAAAACCCTAATGCCTCTGGTTTAGGGTATCATGAGAGATCTAGACATCTGGAACCATAAAGCTGCCAGAAGCAGGCTAATGTTTTTTGCTTGGCAGAAGGCAATTAAAAGGAAAGCTTTCTGTGAAGATGCCAACATTTTGAAAATGTTCAATGCCAACAAAGTGGTGCAGGCATCTTCACCTTGATAGCAAGTTTTGACATCACATTACTGACAGTCCTTTGGTAACTGTGTCCTCTGGTGCCTGCAATCTCAAACATAATGGATATTATAATTTATTTAGATAGAGCCCTAGATCAGAAGGTGAGTCAAGCAGAAATGTAGGGCAGTCATGGAAGACACAGAGGGGTAAAAATAAAGGAGGAAAAAAAGGAAAAAAGTAAGACTGGTTAGAGAAAACAAGTGTTGACAGTACCTACAGGTAAGAATATACAGTCATTAACAGCTCTGCTGAATTTAATGGGTCTTCCTTCAGCTGTGTAGTTGAACTATAGATAAAGGAAGACATGATAAAAACACCAGGCTAAATCAAATGCTGAAATGTGCAGAGCTTCATAATTTTTCAGGGATGTGTGTATTTCATTTTAAAACATACAGAAGTTATAGCTATTCATTTTAAAACATCAGCTTTGCATCAGTAAAACTGCAGACCAGTTTGTGAAATATTATATGATTTTTTACAGCCCTAATTGAATCTAGATATATTAGCTATGGGACTGTAAAAAATATTACACACTGCCAGGTTTTTCCCCTTCGATACATGTGAAGTTTTTTTATGCTTTGAAAAAAATCTTTGATTGCAGCATCTGATACTTTTCAGCAAGAATATAAGAGACAGTTTTCCTAAGGTAGTCTATTTTGTGAGCCTTTTAAGCTCCTCTAAAGAAGCATAAAGAATTTGTTGTTCCTCTGTATCCCTGGTTTCATTCCCAGTAAAATATTTTAATCCATTCTCAGTTTTGCTCTCTAATGTCTTGTCCTCATTGCAGTCACTCTTAATATTCACTATAGAATAAAAGAGCAAAATTAGGCCCATTATATATACATTCACATTAGCAGATGGGATTTCAGGTAAGACTCAGAGCAAGACAATGGCACAGAGAAGAAATCCTGCAGAGCATTCAGCATCCTCGGGGGTTTAGCCGGATGTCTTTAAATCACCAGTGCCCTCTGCTGCTCTCAGGATGGTCTTTTATTTCTTGTTGTTTTTCCATTCACCCAGGTATAACTTTGAGAGCCCTCCAAGCCATCCTTAATTACTGCTTCCTTGTAGGATGACTCATGGCTGCTGGGATTTGCAGAATTCTGTCCCTGTGAGACAGAATTACAGCCCATCCTACCCCAGCAGTGACATGGGGCTGTTGCTGAGGCAGAGCATGGGGTGATGGCCTGGGAGCCAGGGCTGTTGCTGCCCTGCATCAAAGCCAGGAGTGCTCATCCTCTCCAAAAGCAAAAGCTTGCAAGGTTTTCAAGGAATTTTGTTGCTTGTCCCTAAAGACCATGGATAGAGAGGGAAGACTGCCCCGGCTCTTGCCTTGGAGGCTCAGGTTTGTAGGGAGGATTCAGTGCAGCAGATAGACTAAATCTAATAATATGAAATATGAAGGATAGAGAAACATGAGTAGTTACAATTTCATCAGCTGCACAGAGTAATACTTACCTAGGGGAAAAATCAATCAGATAGTGTCTGATCAATGTTTTCTTGATAGCATTAGCTATGTGGCTTATAAAACCTCTGAGGAGATGGTACTTGTTTTCCTTACCTGTGTAATTCATTTATTAGCCTAAATTTACAGCTGTCAGCATTGATTTGGAGCACCAAACCTAAATGAACACACATTCTGTGGGTTCCAAGGACAGATAGCTAAAAGCCTGAGCAAAATTTGCAGAAATTTTTACACAGAACAGCTAACTAGTTTTCATTTCATTTACATATATATAAAAATAATTGAATTTGTAGAGGAAAAGCTCTCTGGTCAGGAGTTCTGAATTTGACTTTCATTTCCCCTTCTCCACAAAGAAGTATGTAACCTCCATCCGATCCAATAGCTCTCACACTCCTCAAAACAGGAGGAATGGTCAACTTAAAGTGAAAGGAAGTGCATTTTTTGTGATTGTAGGCTACATTTATAGGGATGTGTAAAATCCTTCTGCACAGACACTTTCACTGACTACCAAATATGACACTCTGAACTTGTCTGGCACACAAGAAAATGTTAACTGCAATATTTATTTGGTATGCCCTTTATATAAAGGTACAAAAGAGGCCAAGAAAGCCTTCTTTTTTCTATTGGGCCAAATATTGGGTTGACTCATAAACTAATGTAGATCCTGCTTAAAGTATACATGAGACAGCTTGGATGCCCCCCAATTTACTTGAATTTGTATTCTCTGCTTTCTCTTCAGACATGGCTCTTTGAGGGGTGCAGGGAAGCCTTGATTTTTGGCAGGAAGGGCTGCTACACACAGACACTGCTCACACACTTAGGGAGAGATACACATGTGTTCCTCTTCCTCTTGGGCTTTACAAGTTAATGGGTGCTGTGGGAAGCTGATACTGTGATGTTCTTTATGCTGTTCCAGCTGTCCTCTTTGGGGATCTGATGTCTGTCAGCCCAGGGTCCAGTTTATAGCAAAAAGTAACTTTTGTCCAAGGCTGACCATGTCCCAGAACAGCAGTGTGGGATGCATGTTTCACTGTCACGTATCATTAATTTGGCCATTCTACACTAAGATACAAAGACCCCCTCCAAATAAAGTTGTTCCATGCTTTCTTCTGAAAGGATTTTTTTACTCATTTCCTAAAGCTGAGGTGCCACCTCTCCTTTGCATTATGATTTGATCCTTGTGGCAGTGCCAGACCATTGCAATAAAGTGTTATCAAGATACACAGCACAATGCAAATTATAAGGTACATTCAGTGGCCCACAGGAAACATAAAGTACCAGGACTGGTATTCAGTGACTATGCCTTATAAAGTATTGTCATAAATTATATTGAAAAGTAGCAAGAGGCTCAGTAACTCAGGCAAGTCACTCCAACAGAAAATAAAACAAAGCACTCAACTCTTGCTGACTTTCAAAGAAACAGTCCGTGTGCAACTATTGACATGCTCCTCAGAGCTACTATTAGGTTAGACTGAAAGTATTAGTACTAAGTTAGACTGAAAAAATTTCATATTTCCTGACAAGTCTGACTGCTCAATTATAGACTGTTTTAAATTGAATGTTTTGATGGTATAGGTTATAGATTTGTGATGCTTTTGCTTAAGTGTTAGGATTTAATTGTCAAAATCAGACAATTCTTGTTGTGAGCATTGTAACAGTCTATTATCTAGCACCCGTATTTTGACAGAGGTAAAGGTGACTGTTGTCAACATGTGTATCACAATACTAGTCTTTTCATTGCCACTACCCCTTACTGTGTCTACTTGTTCATATTGAAAATCAGCTTAATATGAAAGCATTTTTCCTTTGCACTCTTGCAAAAGAAATAGGAGAAAAAAAGTGAAAGAAAAAAAGTGAAAGGAAGAAGAACAAAGAATGAAAAGGGGAAGACAAAATTTGGGAGCAAGGGAAAAGAGCCTTATAGTCCTTCAAAAGGAAGTTATTCAGTGTGGGAGGAAGTTCTCCTCACTTCTTCTGCCAAAAAAAAAAAAAAAAGAAAATATATGTCCTGGGGCATTTTCAGTTGCTGTCTTTGTTTCATCAGATACATGCTAGAATTTTAAACATGTGCAAAGACCATGAAATCTTTTTTTGCCAAGTACACTCTAATCTTCTCATGCTCATTCCTGAGTTTAATCTTTCCATGAATTTCACACCAAGAGACAGATAGTTGCAGAGGGAGAGTAGTTCAGAAGTCAAAGTTTCAATACATAGGCAGAAAGTAGAGCTGTAAGTGAATTAAACAATTATCAATAGGATAATTCATAAAACAAGTGTACATTGGAAGACACTCAGGAAAAGAGTTCCAACCTACTTGCTAAAATCCTTGAAATTAATTGGAAATTCCTTTCCAATTATGAGGAATGTCCTTCAATTTATTAAAACACTCTGTCTTTCAAATATATGATGCCATAACTTCGGCAGGGTTCTTCTTGAAAGGACAAGGGAAACAAAGATTTGTGTGAAGCTCAATAGAAGACTTTTTTATCTCTCCTATTTTTCAAGAGAAAGGATTTTTTGTTATTATGCTGGGTTTATGACCTTCCATGCAAAGAAGGAATCTCTCAAGGTTTGTAACATGAAGAAACAGCTCAATATCTCTAGTTGTTTTTATATGTATTTACTTGTATTTTTACTTCAAGACAAATTATGAATCAAATTCATAGTCCACCATTATCCCCCTAAAAGTAGTGGAATTTGATGGACATGTTATATTTTCATTAATATTAGAATCAAGGAGTCCAATTCTGTAAAAAGATTTTTTAAATTCCAGAAATATTTATTTCATTGATATGGGCATGGTCTCATGATTCACTCCATTGTTAATCACTTCTATTCATATCTGTGAAGCCTGCTGTGGTACCTCTTACTTGGTGTCACCTTTATTTTTCCAGCATTGTTTTCCTGGAATGCCTACCTTTTCTTTGTCAGTAACAGCTGAAGACTTTCCCCTAATTTGAGCTCCTTGTCACGCTACCTCCTGCCCTGTGTTTGACTCCTTGTTGAGCTCAGTGTCCTCCCTCAAAGCTTCCTCTTGCTTTCAGTCTGTGCCTTAGACCCTTAATTCGTGTTGACTCACAGCATGGTTGCTGTGAGCTCTGCACCTGCTCCTACCCCACATCGGCAGCTGAATTCTTATAGATTACTGTTTCCAAGGGAGACTCAGGCAGAAACTTAAAAATAACAGTAGAGCAAGCTATGCAGGGCTGTCTTGAGCCTGTGCACACAGCGGCTGCCAACCCAGTCCCTCTTCAAAACTGCACCATGCAGCCACAGACCTGAAATCTGACCACACTCAGGCTTCCCTCCTCTTAGCCAAGCCAACATTAGCCTGTTAGCAGCTCTGGCTAACTTCAATTCTATTTCCCCAAATGTACCATCAGTGTTGACAATTTCCTTGGTTATAAGCACAGTGCCTCTGGGCTAGCTGAGGCTAAGCCTTGATAAAACCAAAATGGGTGTTTTACATGCAAAACTTTGAAAAAAATTAGGAAAGATCTGCTTGAGACAGACCTCCAAGTTTCCCAAAAAAGATAAAATCAAAACCACAATTTTCCCGTCTTCCTCCCTAAATATTAAAATCATTTTTGCCTATTATTAAACAAAGAACATGGAAGACATGAAATCATAAGAAATTTCGTAGGAAACGAAAATAAAATTTCAGGTTTTCTTTATAACCTTTATGGGCTGGAAGAATTATCCTCATCACCACTTCCAGGAATTTGTGGAAAATCATACAAAACAATCCTTCCTTTACATTGTTTCTTGCATGACTATGAAACTTGTAAACTCAATTATAACTTAAGAACATTAGGAACAATATCTGAATTGTAGCTCAAAATTTGTTATCACCATATGAGTGCAGGCACCCTCAATTACTTTAACAAAGAACAGCTGTGTTGTTGTGGGGCTGCCATTTGCTTCCCATTAATGATTAATTTTTAACAATCTCAAAAGACCAGCAAATTAATAAAAAAATAATTAATTATTGGCTAATAAAGAACACTTATAAAGGGAACCTTTATGACGTTTGATTTGCATTGTACATTGATGCTCTTTCTTTTTATTTGGTATCACATGAGGGAAAAAACACTTTTTAGGCAGCAACAGCCTTCTTGAGGAAATCAAATACATATTCAATAAAATCAGGTATTTTTAGTATTGTAAAGTACTGGCCACATTTTATTAAAAAACAGTAATTTCTCTACATAATTTTAGTTATTGTTCAACTTGTTAAAGATTTGACTGAGCTGAAGATAGAGAGCAGTATAAGGCAGTTTGCTCTAGATGTTTAATAAGAGGGCATTTAAAACTATTATAGCTGCTACGTTCTTCCTATTCCCCAATACTAAAAATTAATCCCTTTCATAAACTGCACTCCTAAATTAGAGTTGAGTCAAGGCATTATTTTATTACCCAAACTCTACTAGCACTTGTTCTTCAGAAAATCTTTTTGCTTCAGTACTTTGGGGTGTTTAGGTGATCTAGAGCTTTTACTGCTCATAATAAATTCTTGGATTAAAAATTAACATAGATTGCAGTTAAAAAATTTTCAAACTGAAGTGTTTTAGTTGTGAAAACCTACTTTAAAAAACATATCTACAACCAAACAAAGCTTCAATCCTTCAACATTTGTTTGGAATTAAATTGTGAGGAGAATAAACTTTCATCCCATATTGAAATACAACATTTTATTTCCATATACTTGTACTTGTTGCTTGTGATAGGGAACTACAAAAGCACCATTTTATTTTGAAACAATCAAACAACACAAGAACACAACAAAACCTTTGGATAAAATGAACTAACGGCAATAAGTCTCTGGCAAATCTCACTAACCTGATATACAACCGTATGGAAATCATTCCAAAACATACCTGTGCAGAAAACTCAGTGGAAATATACACATTCTTCACACTGGTACTTATAAGTTTTTATTTATTGCCTAATGAATACTCAACATTTATAAAGCACACTATCTTCATTTTCAGAGATACCACTTAATATACAAACATAAAGCTTGAATTCTCTCCTTGATGGATATCATATAAAGCCACTTAGCTGAAACACTGACAAGGCCATAAAAACATTTTAAAAGTTATTAGCAAAAAAGATAGTGTATAATAACATAATGGAACTTTAAAAAAATTTATTGCTGATACAGAGGAATCTCTTAAGTATATCTTGAGATCCTTGTAAAAGTCACTGTGTTTACAAGGTCAAAATGATTAAAAATAGAACAGTGGGTAGACTAAAGAGACAGCAAAGAAGCTAAGTGATTTATTTGTTTTGGTTTGGAAAGAGGGAAAAGGGAGGAAATGTCTTGTTTTAGTGCTGATCTTTAAAGATAATGAAGGTGAAGCATTGTCAAACACAAAGACATAAAATAATAAGATAGAAGAACTCTGAAAATTTTAGTAACATAAATTACTGAGGCATGATGCCAGAGCTCTGCAGAAACTTCGGAGCAGTTATGCTCACGTTCAGTATTTTCTGGATGTGGAGTGAGGGATAGAAGCCTCCAAAACCATTTCCAGCTCTTTTAATCTACCTAATATAGATGAGACTCATTTCATTTACCATGAAAGGGACAAGTTCTCCAAAAGTCCAGCAAAGTAGATTCAGTGAATAAAAGCAGAAAGAAGAATTATTTCCTGGATGCAAACAGCACATAATGACCAAAGTACAACCGAATGATCAGGGCTCAGTAGAGAAAAGGGTTAGAATTTTTAGATGAATAATAAAGACAAATTTCCAGAAACCTGTGTTATGAAGTTATAATTAGTTAGTTTCAGATCTGCCAGTACGTTTTCAAATCGTGCTTTTATTTCACCAGCATGAATGGTATAGAGACCTGCAATTATGAAGCCCTTAGCGTAAGTCCACCCTTGTGGAGCAGTTTCAACACAAAAGCTTCCTGCACAAAAGAGTCACAGCACTGCAGAGACCACCCACAACCAGGCAGCCACAACTAGCCAGCTCACCACATGACTCCTGCTTCTGGTTTCCAGTCCAAACCTCATATACACAATTTTTCATACACCTTTCCCATGCTGCAAAAACCAAAGAAATTACAGAAAGGCAAAAACAGGATGTAGACAGTGCATCAGGGGAGTGAGTCCAACCCCATCTCCAAACCATCATTTTTGTCCAAGATCGTTCCCCAGTAGACAGTAGGGTACTCTAGTCTCACTCAGTCCCACTTGGCAGCAAACCCTCATATGCCACCACAAGTAGATTTCTCTAGAATAAGGAATTAAATAGTGGAACCATTTCTGCAGTATATCTCAGCATTCAGAGCGGCTTTTAGATATCCAAGGAACCAATAAAAAACATCTTTGTGCAGCACATCATCAACAAGTCCTCACATTAAAATCTGCATAGTGTAATGCATATTGTGGTCCTGACCATCCCTGCTGCAGTTACTGGGTTTAATGTAATGACAAACTTTGATATCCACCTTAGGATAGCAATTAGCAAATCAGCCTTTATCTGTTGGCAGCAACTGGTTTGCAGGGCATTACTCCACTTGCACTAATGCCAATATAGTAATAAACTTTCTTGTTGTAAAATGGAAAAAACATATTAATCTGTCAATACAGTACTATAAGCATATATTTTAATGGAAAAAATGTTTGTCTAATAACATTTAATGTCAGTACCAATGGGACAAAGATTAATTCTTAATTTATTTTTATTAAATAAATCTATCAGCAAGCAATAATAGGTGATGAGCACAATAATACATCAAAATCCCAGAGAAATTATTTTGATTAATGCTGTCAGCACATAGCAGGTCTCACTCATATTTCTCTACAGTATGTGCAGTAGGACAGACCAGAATATTAATTTGGATATAAGAATATATCTTCCAGAAAGTTTTCCATTTGCTTGATTGAATGTTTAGGTATAGAGAAGGCAACACTTAACAATGAATGTCAAACTCCTCAGTTACCATTTCCTAGCTAGCATCCTTGCAAAAACACACTTATCCAGTGTTAAATCCCATATTAGAAGATATAATGCTAAAAAATAATCTCAGCTAAAAGGGGAATTTTTCACACACTACTTAATTACTTTGTCCTTGTTCTGGATGCCTGTGTTACAGTAGTGCAGTGAATTTAAGCTGTGCAATACAACTTAAGTGTTTCTGCATCTCAGTCTGGAGGTGTTTCCCTGCAAATACCATGAGTGTCTCATGTAAATCCATGTTAGCATCTGATGGACTGCACCAATCAGTCTCTCACGTAGCTGCTCACCAGCTTCATCCTGAAGATACATTCACCTCATGCCAGTTGCAGCACTGTAACTAGACTTCATAATTTTTAGGGTTTCATGCCAGTTGCAGAACACAGTACCTAGACTTTATAATTTACGGTTTCACAGCATTACTGAGTTTTACAATGGGTAAAATCAGTCAGCTGTTCAAACTTCACAGTATAAAAAAGAAATAATGGACCAGCAACATCATGCAGGGTTTGTTTCCAGAGTGGAATACCAAAAAAGATAGCTATTTTTCTTTTCACTCTATTCTTTAGACAGATCAGTATTAACCATGGATTCACACCATTTGCTACTGTTGTAGACCCCACCATTCATCAGCAAAATGGCTTTTAGATGGTTCTACCCTAATAGCCATAAAAAACATACATAAATTTGTCTCTGTCCTTTGTAAAGCTTTGCAATTTCCACTGTTTTGTCTACAAAGCAAACTAAAATGAAGTCAAGTAGGTACAATTATATATCTAGATTAAATAATCCATGTGACACTGCTCTTAGGAAGCAAACACTACTACCAGACTGTGTTAGAGACGGGTTCCATGTCATTGACTCTCATGCTGCTGGGAGCAGCTTCTTACTAATATCTTTTTAAACTAGAAAAACACCCGGACATGATGGTGAGCAGTACCTGTTAACACCAGTTATGTCCTAAGGTTTGTCCCACCTTTCAAAATACGCTTCATGCTAACTCAAATTGTTCATTTGGATAGTCTGGTTTTGCAGAGTACTGCATCTCCTGACTATTATGAAATTTTTCATTCTTGTTGATTGTCCAAGGTAATTCTTTCCAGGTGTCAGATGCAGATTTAATGTGCTTTTCACTATGAGATTGATTGTATCATTAAAGCTATTTTCACATCCTTTGAGTTTTGTTGTTTATTCCACCAGACAAAATGGGAACACATGGGATGCACTGCCATTTCTTCACCTAAACTAATGCATCTCAAATATTCTACCATGAAACATGGATGACTAGTATGAATTAATTTGATTGTGCTTTCAGGCGTTCTTCACATTTTTTATTCCATTTCAATAGGCAAACTATAAGTTTTCTGGTACAGTGCAGCATTGTAGTACTTAGTGTGTCCCACTAGAAACACTTTCTAATCTCCTACAAGGAGATTAACTGCAGGAGGCCTAATGCCTAGACTATTAAATTGTCTGTATTAATATATTTACCTTTTTTTCTTTTTTTTTGCTAACATTCAAGGCAGATATTACAGTTGGTAAATACTGAGGGAGAAAGCTAAAGCATCATAATGTATTTAAATGTAATGTTATACATTTTTTTTGTTACTGTAGTCGTGGAGCTTTTCTGATATGCAAGTTCATAACACTGGCTATTACATCAAATATCCCCATACATCACCGAATTTGCTTCTAATAGAATATTTGCTCAATGTAGCACATTTTAAAATTCAGACATGGGCTAGCAATGGCTACATAAAGCTATTAGTAATTGTAAAAATAAAAAGGCTCTGAAAAATTTGAGTGACTCCACTAAAGTAGTGACATTTTCCAGCATCTAGAATCAGTCCAATCAGTCCATCAGTCAATCAGTCAATCAGTCTCAAAAAAAATTATTATTCAAATTTGAAAAAATATATAATTTCAATCATAAATACATTTGATATTACTAGATTCTATAATATACTTTCACTGGCATTCATATACAAATTTACCTACTAATTTGTTCATGGTATTATAGCTTATCATTATGGAGTTAGTAATATTGTGCAACTCTAACAAACTTGCTTATAATGCAGCATAAAAAAATCTAAGTACAAAAAGGTTATACTGCAGAAATCCCTTAGTATCTTGCCTTTCCTCAGATTTGTTTAAGGCAACCTGGGATTCTGCAAGCTGGGACTCTAAAAACTTTGCATGCTTTTCTGTTTCTATTTCGTGACACTTGCCAAAGCCTCAAAAAATTAAATATGTCTTACTGGATATAAGTGTGCTTTCCATTTTCCTCTACTCTTCCATTGTCCTCAGCTCCAATTTAAAAGAAATCTCTGGGTGAACAGACTAGATCTAATAAAAGCTACTTTTCTATAAAATATTATCTACTAGTCTGTCTTTATAAAATAAGAGTAGAGCTATTTGATATTAGTGCTATACAGATTACAGCTGAATGACAACATTAAAAACTTCAAATATGTTATCAAATATTATTATTGTGTAGAATTATGTAGAAAAGATTCCTCAACAGAGCAGGAGTTCATGCAGTACATAATCTTGCTTTGGTAGAACAGACTTCATTTGATTTTCATGCCCAAATCACTCACAACACTCACATCTACCCACACCTCAGCAGGACATCTACTGGAAAACCATCACAAGGGACTATATTCATATAAGTACTCATGCACTACTGCTGAATGGAGAGCAACTCTGTATTAATAGCCTATTATTGTTTAACCTGCAAAGAGGTCAGGTCTACAAGGAAATTAAGCTAAAACAATTTTCATCACCCATTTTTTTCATTAAAACTGCTGCCTACTTCCAGTACCATTCTGGATAAAAAGACTGGATAAAAGACTTCAAAGACTGCAGGGCACTCTTTGAAGTCTTTACTAGAATTAGTATTTCAAGTCTGTAGCCATGTGCACATGCCTTTTTTTGAGAAAAACTAGAACAAAAATGGCCAATAATTGTAATGGTTCTGTAGTTAAAATAGCAGTAATCTGTCAATGTTATTTGACACTTCTTGTTTTGAATGACCATAGGACCAATTTAGTCTATCAGATTATAAAATGAGATAACCACATGGTATTTTACTGTTTCTTTTTGTTTGCCTGATTATAATGAGATCTTCAGATCAAAAGTTGTTTTCTATAAAAAAAGGTAAGAAAAATATTAGATGGAAATTTGCAGTGATCCTAGGATATTGGATATCAGGCATGCCAAATCATCGTTAATGAGATTAATATTATCTTACTAAATGAAGCAAAATACTCCTAAACCACTGAAGAAATAGAAAAGGTACAGGCAAGTTGTAGGGAAGTACTTGGACTGCTGGGAGGAGGGGATCAGCAAAGAACGGAAGTTTCAGCAGCTGCTCCAGAAGAGGAAGAACGACTATACATCAAGTGGTACCACCTAAATTTAAGGATAGCAAAGTTTATGAAAGAAACTTGCAGTACATCTGAAACTGAAATAAATGAGATGACCATGAACTGTGTAGAGTCAGGTACTTGCTGAACAGAACTTATGAACCAGAGGATACTGTTGCTATTGGAAAGATTTCTGATACTGTGAAAATTCTGGTTATATTTTGATTGACCTTATAGGATTTTAGGCAAATCAAGAAGCACAAATTTTCACCTTTCCAGGAAAAAAATAAAGCTAAAGGAGATTTTTGGAAGGAAGAAGAACACTAAAAAAAGCAAAAGGAAAACAAAGGTTTGTTGGTGTTTGTTTTGTTTTTGTTTTTTTCTAAAGATATCATGATTATTAATTACATCATTATAATTGACAAGAATATAACTTAGAAAAGACCGCAGGTTTGAAAGAAATTGAAAATATCAATTGAACCTATCATAAGTGAAGCATGAGAAGAAGATAGATGAGTGACTGATAAAAATCCTGAAATACTGTTAATGAGGGTATTCTCATCGCTGAGAGTACTGATGTTCCCAGTATTCGGAGGCAGGGTGTTGCATTGACTTCAACTTTGTGTAGTCTTCTGCAATACAGCAACTACTGCCTGCTTTTGAGGGAAAATTCTTTGTTTACTTGCATTCTGAGTGAAAAGCTACTGATTTACTTTTGGGAAGAAGCTCAGCAAAAGCAAATCAGTGAGCAAGGGTCTACAGAGATTCCGTAAAATGCATATCAAACTGAAAAGGAGAAGCTACATTTCTTATACCTCTGTGTATACTAGTTCAGTTACAGAGAAAAACAAAACTAATATGCATATTTTAGATTCAAACACACACAAAATGTTCAGAGGCATTTTTCATTTGAATTTATATATTTTGTATATTAACAAGGAAAAAGTTAAAGAAAATGTAGAGGATTGTACAACTCACCTGAGTGAAATAATTAGAATTACAAAGAGCCTCAAGCAGGTAGGTCTGAAAGTAGGTGCAGACAAGTTACTTATAAAAGGCACCTGGTTTTAGATATCAAAATGTATGTAAATTAGCATCCGCTAACATTATCTACAAATATATTTCTGCCACTTAATTATCTGAACACAGAATCTGGAATTTCATGTCTCAAGTCATACTGCACTGACTTTTGCTTCACATGTGACAGTGGGCAGCAGGTAAGAGGGAAGTTACCTCCCCAGAGCCAACACGGATAAGTCTACTTCCAAAATACTCTGACAGTTTTGGGAATCCTTTTTGCTCTGGTCTAGAAAGCTTGAGAAACCAAAGGGGTGCAATAGAGGACTGTAAATGTGGCTGGCAGATAGCAAGAAGCTGAGTGAAACAGGCTTGCATCATATTTGTCCCAGCAGGAGCTTTGTAGTTTCCAAAATACAGGTTTTTAAGTGTACAGCTTTAGCCCTGAGAATTGCTCCATGTGCTGTTTGTAGCTGAGTGTCACATGAGGAGATCAACAGTAGAAGTCTTGGAAAGACACTCCAAGACAAAACTATCAATATCTGGGTTTTTAAGTAATTTTCTTACAAATTTTTAAGCTACCTCTGAGCAAAACAGTGTTTGCAGGTAATATTAAGAACAGTGCAAGAGGGACTTGACAGTGGAGTGAGCTCTTGGCTCATTAGTCAGAAAGCAGACAAGCACAGAAAGCAAGTTTGGTAAAAATATACCATAAAATGGTCCAATTTGTCCCTTGTTGACAAGGACCCAAGGACATGAGTGCCCTTCTTCACTTTGTGCTTTGCCCTCTATGGAGCTGCTTCCATCACTGCCACAGTTAAACTAAACACTGACATTAGTTACAATGTAGAGAAACTGTACCTCATACACCTTAAATGACTGACACTCCATTAGAAAAACAATTCGGTCTGTATTGTTCACATATTTTGTCACCTTATGATATAAATGGTACTCCTTTCATGGTCATTCTTTCATTATTTTAAAGATTTCTTTCCGACACACAAACCATTCATTTAGTTGTGCATCTCACTGGAAAAAAAGAATGAGGAATAAAGCAGAACAGTGCTTCCCTAATCTGTTTTAGCAGGAGATCATATTACTCATCAGTGTCTGAGCTCTGTATAGTTTCCATTTCCCTCCTTCATCGTGGATAAAACAGAGCTGACAACACATATTTTTCTTTGTAAAAACATTTCCATTTCACCTTTTCAGGGCACAAACATCTTAAGAGCCATAACTTATGCCACGATTACAGCAACATTTTTCTTGCTTAATCTTAATATTGGAAAGGTACATGCACTAGATCCTTAACAGGAGTATACTAGCTTTAAAACTTGTCGCAGATAAAACAGGATTTCCCAAATGATAGTGTCAAATAGAGATAAATATAATCTAGGCAGTTATCATAAGAGAGTGGTAGGGCTAAGCCAATACTGTCTTCTATATCTCAGCATACACATCATGTTCAGCTGTTTCAAAAGTCATTCAAGCACATTATGCAGTTTTGGCTGGCTGAAATGCAGTGTACACATCTTATTCTATTTCCTTGTCTGATGCTTTTTTAACTTTTAGAGAATGGCCAAAGCAGACACTAATTGTTTGTGCAAAGCCTTGCCCTGCACAAAATGAGTTATGGTGCTGAGAAATGTGTCTTCCAGGCATATTTTTCCTGAGGATTACATAAAGAAAATCATAGTAATCTATGAAAAAAGCATGCACACAAATAAATTGCTCTGGGTCCCAAATATGAAGTCCTAATACAGTTGTGCTTCAAATATTTACTTCTCAGTGTGAAATAGAAAGACTACCAACAAATCAAAATGCTGTGTCTGCACACTACATACTGCTGCAAAATGAAAGGCAAAGCAAAAATAAACATCTACCAGTCACAACACACAATTACATTATTCCTGAATTCTACATCTAAATAGACACGAAGCTGATCAGGCTGATGAGAAAAGCATTATTATGGCTCTTGTATCAAGAGAGAAATTGCTACTGTGTGCAGAAATAATCACAGAGGGCAAACTCTGTTGTATCCGAAGTGAAGAACTGTGCACAGCCACAGGAAGCAGGGGTCAGAGGAGGGTGGTTCTGTTCCTGGCCTGAAAGTATGTTTAGCCACAGGACCCAGACTCATACATGGTCACAGACTGAACAGACATTTCAATGTATGAAGACCTGACTTTCAGAAGTGTGTTTCTCCCTGCTTGTACTTCTACCTTGCATGGCAAAAGTACACTGCCTCTCTCGATATTGTGATACCTTAAAAAATATTTAAATTGTTTGTACAAATGATGCCTGGAAACTGCAGAGCTGGGAGATGCAGGAAGGGAAAATGCATTTAGGCAAAATTGCAATATAATATTATTCTGGATCAACCGATTCAACACTTAAATAATATTCATTTCAGCCAAACAAAAAATTATGAACTTGTTAATTTTTTTTCTTAGCTGCAGCCTGAGCTCTCCTGCGACCCATGCATTCCAGTATTGGCACTGGAATAGAGGGTTTGACAGATTGATTCCCTTTTCCACCCTTAAATATACATTGGTGGTATGAAACATTTTGCACAGCCATCCTAATGATTGCCTGCTAACTGAACAATTATTTCATATTTTTCTCTCATTTTAATTTGTGCAAAGTTTCTCCCATTACTGAAATATGGACTTTTTAAATGCAATTTCTTTGACACTGAGATAAATGGACTTACAATCCTACATCAATTAGGATATGAGTCTACTACTGTCAAATCAGCTTAATTGTTAAATGTTGACCAAATCATATCCTAATTATATATTCTAGATCTTATGTAAGAAAAATAATTTATTTTAAGAATTACTTTTTCTACTTAGTCCACACTGATGAATTAATTTCACACAATGTCATGTTAAATCATATTCAACACCTCATTATATTTCCTAGGTTCAGGTTTTCTTGTCTGCAGTTGCCACATCCATATATGATTTTACATTCAGAATAATTTCACAGAAAATGAAAGCAATTTACGTAATATTAAAACCACAGAACTATAGAGTAATCTTGGGTGAAGGGACCTCTGAAGGTGCTCCAAAGGAATCAACCACTCTAGATGTAAATTTATATATATTCATTTAATGTACTGACAGCCATAAATTCCACCTGCAACAATGGCATGTTCACCTTCTGAATGCCAAATCACAGTAAATTGGCATGAGTGACTTTTAGTAGCCCATTTTATTTGGATTATGTGCTTTCCATTCCAATGAGTGATGGCATGGTAGACAGAAGCAAAGAGCTACAGCTTCAGGCACATTCTGTGAATGGATGGAAATACAGACAGGATCATGTGGAACAAATCTGTACAGAGATGGAAAAATAGAAACTAGAAAAACAAGGTCCATATTATGTTTATTGCAAATTGAAAGTATACTTAAAAACATGTGAAAACATTCCAGAAGTATTGCTTCTTTATTCTCACATTGAATTAACAGTTTGTTCTTAATCACTGCAACATAATAATTTTTTTTCTTTTACCAAAGATTATGGTGATCATATTTATTCTTATCAATACAGAAGTTATGTGTCACACACTAATGGATCATTAACAGTTGTTTTGGGAGATTAAAGGCCCCTAATCTCCAACCTCACATATAGAGTACTTCAGGTATATTTTTGTACTCCATTAATGCACCATCATTGTGTCTTATTGCTTAATTCCTTTACATATTGCAAATCTGAAACAATGTTTTTTTCACAATATTTTTCTAGAAAAGCATTTGGAGGAAAGGATGTTGCAGAATTTCCACAATGGGCTGAACATCTAAAAGAGAATTTTGTAATAAATTGAAGTCCCATGTGCTAAAGAATACTCTTTGTGGCTTGTAATCTTTATTTGAGCTATGTACTGCTATGAACCAGGAAAAAAAATTCAGTAAGCTAAGCAAAACCAAAATTCTCTTTCTTATTTTCCTTCATCCCTACACAAAATTTTCAAATGTCTTCTGCTTCCTCTCCCACACTTCCCAGACTCACACACAGGAGGGCCGGGACATGTAAAACAGATGGGCACTCAAGTGACATACTGCAGACAAAGGGCAGCCTTTGGGCTAGCAGAGCAAAGCAGTGGAGAAATAGCAGAAAGTCTCACATTTCTTTCCCAGACAACATGCCACATTACTCACAGTCTTGAACAATTTTCAGCTTGAATATCTGATTTATACCTTTAAGGTTTTCTTCACAAAAATAAAGGATAATCAACCAACATCTTAAAAAAAAAAAAATCAACCTGACATTCTTGTTTGAAGTCCAGAGTGAAGTCATGAGCCATTTTGTGTCACTGGGCTACAAAAGTCAACTCAGATCATCCCTGTTACATCCTTCCATCACAGAAGATTATATGCACAACACCTCCTTTCAGTCACTTAAAAAATCTTGTACTAATAGACATTTGCCCCTCATTTCTTTTTCAGAAAAGTTTGTTTTAAATTCTCTAGGTCTTGGGTCAGCACACCCTGAGTCATTTTATCCATTCTCCTACTATAGGTAGGAGACCCATTTTAAACCATAATATCACTGATCTCAATGCTCTTGATCAAAATAGCTAACACAGATCTAATTATTCTTGAGTAGTTTCCAGAGCAATAAAAAGGGTAAAGCAAGAGGATATTAACTTCATACAGAGCTATCATTACAATCATTAGTGTGACAGTAGGTGAGATGCAACTTGCCGTGGTCTACTCAGCTGGTAATCCAGATGGGTAATTTTGAGGTTGTTTGCAATTTGGAAAAGTACCATGACTGTTCATTGCTCTCAACTTGTCCAAAATAAATGAAACATTCAATAAAATGTTAAAGATTGAAAACAAATCCTAAAGCTACCAACTATGATATTATGACTGTATTTTCTTGATGAGTAAATGTACACACAAGTCCATTATGCCAGCCAATGCTGACAAAGAGCATTAAGTCTTACTTAATGGAAAAGTTAATCAGAAAAAGCACATTGGAGGCTTTCAATGCACATGATTACACATACATAGTGGGGCACAGGGACCAGCAGAGAAGTTTTCTGTTGTAGAAAGACTCTCAATGGGCCAAGTGATTCTTGGAGCCCAGTCCGTATCTACCACATATCTACTTCTACACCCACCTCCTATCACAGGTGAATACACCAGAAACCAGAGAATAAAGGAGTGGGAAATCATTAATAGCTAAGTTTAGGGATAAAGATGACGTCAGCTCTTAGAACCAAACTAGAAAAGCTGATGTTATTAATTTTACTCCAATATATCCATAATAAACTTGGTCAGACATTTGCAGAACGCATGGTAACCCTTACAGGAAACAGCCTCGTTCAAGTAATTCAGACAACAATAGGATGCAGACCAAGTGTTCCATGTTCCCAGCCAGCCACAAGAAAGAACCTAGATACACTCAGATTCTGGAGGAACATGTGGCATTTTGCTCTCTATCGTGCTGTACACACCCATATTACAAGTGACAGATATGCTGAGTACTTGGGGACATCTGGCTATCCTGAGAGTGCCATGGGAAGCTGGAGAAAAACAGCAGACATTCTGGCAGCAAGAAATGGCTCATCTCCAGAATAATCAGGGCTGGGACCTACGCACAACATAGCAAAATATGATGGAGATTCTGTGGGAGGGATTCTGAAATGACCATGGGTTCAGGCACACTTAAAGTCTTCCACAGAGATGATGATAACTCCTAATTTCTACATGCAGATGTAAATATAAGTTCATTGGTATCAAGAAAAAACTGCATCATGCTGGCTTTTGCTCACCAGTTTATTGAACAACACTACTCTTTTCCTCATAAAGCTCAAGAAGGAGCCTTTCCTGCACTCATTATCCCTGGTAAAACAGAGTAGAAGGTGCAATTTTTCATTTCTTTGAAGTAAAGCCCAGATTAAAACTGTTGCCTGAGTAAGTACAGACAATGTGCAGAACATGAGTAACCCCATTGAGATTAGAGCAGACCCACTGCTTCCTAAATGAATGGAGTTAGTGGAAAATATAACACATTTTCTCAACATTACATTTCATTTTGTGTTTTGCATAGATCTAACCAACTCAGACTTTGCTGAGCCTGCAGAAAAAATAAATCTCTTCTGCATATGGCCACTGTTTGTGAAGACATTCATTAAAACTGCATCATGCAGAGCTCCTTATAGGAGCAGTTCCAGAGAAATCTAATGTAGTGCAGCTGAAAGATTAAGTTCCCCCTCAGCTAAACGTGAAGTTTTTACACATGGCAGTGTGATAGCACTTATTGGGGCTTCCTTGCCTCAAGCCTGGATGTCATCAGTCTTAGAAAAAAGCACTATTCCTGTAACTTGAAACTGATTTTGTTGTCACTTATCTCAGTTTTGCACGGGAACATTCCCAGTAAAGATAGTTGATTTTTTCTGACACATGAAAGAAGAATCATTATTATATACACCAGCTCAACAAATCAGCTGTTAAACAGTTCTAAGTTGAATTAACTTTGGTGGGAAATATTTTGAATCAGACAGACTCACTGTCATATATTTTATCAATATAAACTGTTAAAACAATTTTCAAGCACTTGTGCTGGCCTAGCAATGTAGGTAAAACCATAGCAAAATACTTTTGAGCATGCTATGTCAGTTTCTTATTTCACCTTTATGCCAGCCAAAGAGCAGCTTCTTTTGGAAATAAACAGTCATTAATTAGGACTTCTCCATAATTGTCATGCTCTCTGTGAACGGATGAAGAGATAATGGAGCTCAAACACCTTTTATGGTTTAATCTTTCTGAATATCTCTTGCATTATTGTAATAGAAGAGGCAGAACATTGGGGTGAGAAAAATATATGTGTAATGTTATTCTTCAGACAGCTCGTAAACTCATTTTCTTCCTCCCTGCATATGACAAAGTGCCCAGCTGGCAACTTAAATTCTGATTTATAGGAAAGGTCAGTTAATCCCAAGCAGGCATTTTGCTAAATATCAAAATATCTCCTCATGTGTTTTCTCTGTCTAGCTCAAGGAAGTTGGAAGCTTAAACATCAGAAAAGCTTACAGACTAAGGCAGTGATACCAATTTTAATCATTATAACTCTCAGCAATTTTTCTTCCCAGTATTGAATAGTTTATGGACCACAGGTAAGGTTATAAATGTGCAGCTGTTCTGCATTTATTGCAATACTGTTCTTATAGACAAATTAGTAGGCAAACACCCCATCTTCCTCTCTTGCATGACTGCTGTACTGCCAGGCAAACAGTGCAGAGGAGAGAAAGTGCATTGAGAATAATCCTGCAGACCCTACCAAACCTTAGCATTTCCCCTGAGGTCAGCATGAATTTTACATCAAGACTAACTCATTTAGAAATACCAGACATCACTTGTCTAACTTTCAAAATAGCAGGTTTTAAAAATATGCTTTAAATGACAGCAGAAGTATTATTTGATATTTATTTTCCAAGTGTAAAGAGTAGGAGCAGTCTCCTCTGTGACAGAAAAGAGGAAAAAACCTAACCAAATAATAAAGTCACTACAGGGTTCACAAAGCAAGTAAGGAGACTTTATTAAATTAATACTTGTGGAAACGTGTGTGTTTATCCAATGATATGAAATAAATGGAGCAGAAGTAGCGACATCAACATTAAGTGGATTAAGTAGACATTAACAAGAACACAAAGTATAAACAAAAGGAGATAAAAACTTGGTAATAGCCCAGAAGGAAATTGCTGAAGTGTCCAGAAGTAACACACCATAACCTTTTCTATATTAAAATAGTATATCACACCTGACAACAGACCAAGGAAAGAGAGAATCACAGGAAATGCTTTTTCAGATTTGTTCTTGGTTTTTTGCAACTTTCTGTGGCACGTCGGAAACAATTCATGCAAGAATGTGCATCCTGAAATTTAAACTGGGGAAAAGGATCATACCTTTATTTAACCAAAATCTATGTTCTCCCCTTGACCATGTAAACACCATTCCAACTGCAGTGTAGATGGTATGTCACTGAGCTTTAAAAGTAGTGTGTGTGTGTATATATATACATATACACAGACACACACACACACACACACATATACATATATATATATATATATATATACACACAGCCTAAACCAGAAAATAACTTGAGGAGGAGCACACCCAAAGTGATTAATTTTTCCACTTGAGAGTCTGGATGATATTCTAGAGACATGAACACATAATGAATAAAGAGTTTTATAAGAACTTCACTCATCTGACAGAGCAATGATGATGGTTTTTAAAGGTCTCATCTGAAAGGCCCTGGACTAAGCTTCACACTAATCCTTTTTGCTTTTGAAGTAATCTGAGCTGAACCTACTAAAATGTCAATGTCAAGTCCGAAAAATGCAGACATATTTTTGAACAAAAAGAACAACAAAGTAATGGATCAGCTTTTACTTGAATCTCATCTGCACTGTTTTATAAAATTACTTTAAAAAAAAAAACAGGTTGCTATCTCAGCATGTTATTGACAAAGCAGCTATAGTAGCACACAAAGGGGAAAAAAAAGAAAAAACCCACATGCCTGACCACAACTTGTGTTGCAGGCAGTCATTGGGAATATTGCATTAGCTGCTTAGTCATAAACATTCCCAACACATCTCAGATCAAAGTCACTGACTCCTTAAAGACTGAGCTTCTGACAGTGATCACTACTCAGAGCTTAGTCATTCATCAGAAAAAAACAATATTTAGGAGGAAAATCCAGAATATAATATTGACCATCTCCATTTTGCTCTGGGAAAGCCCATCAAAAAGGCTTTTCCTGGTCTGAAACAATTGCCCAAAAAGCTCTCCTATGTCTTTTCCACACCAGCTGGGCAGAGCACAGGACATGGGAGGAGTGGCATCAGCTGTCTGATAGAGCTGCATCACCCCCAAGAAGCAGGAGCATGTGAACCAAGCTGGAGTTACATTCACCTCCCTATTTGCAGGCATGCATTGAACCCTCCCAGCTGGAGCAGGATAAAGGATATTTTCTTATTCCAGTCTTTAGTTTAAGGACAAAATACCTTTACAACCCCATCAACCTACCCTAGACCTACCTTTTCCTTTAGAAACTGTGTTGGTTGCAGACATATACAGCCACAAATAAAGAGGATATTAATCTGGAAATTTCAAACACTGAATATAAGATGAGGTTAAGAGTTGAAAGAGGGGACATTGTTCAGCTTTGTTTTTTTTTTCCCCTAGTCTTTAATCTTCTTGTTTAAAAAATGAAAAATATTAAAAGAAATGTCTCTGATAATAATAATATTTATACAAATGCAATTACAAGAACAAATAACAGAAATTATTAATATGAGACAGAATGGATAATTTACATCCATTTTGTGCTAAAAGCAGAATCCTCAATATTCTGAAATGGTCCAAGTTTCCTAAACTAAGTGTTTGTAAACTTCCTTAGGCCTTTCTTTGCTCAAGATGTCTGTGAAAACTTAATTCAAAAACATATCTGACATCTCTTTTAGCATTCACCATTAAGTCTATTAGAAAGTTGCATTTTACAGTGTTTGATGACTTCTGTAATTTTCAGACTTCAACCCTTTACATTAATTCATACTGGCCAGCTGTAAATTTGCCACAAATTATTTTTAACATCACATAAAAAGAAAAAAAATTGTTTTAAAAGAAAACATAAAATATTCAGCTCAAAATAAGTCTAAGAAAATACCCTCAAAGAATGGGTATGAACAGCTTCAAGAAATTTCCATCCAAAATTATTTTTATACCCCAAGTTTTCAAAGAACTTTCACAAAGTCTGGGACACAGGGTTTTACCAGTTTATGTTTTATATAACAGCAGTGGCCAGGGTAGGGTCAGAAAAGCATTCTGAAATGTCCATCTCTTCACTCTTTCTCCTGCAATTACTCTCAATTGAATAACCTTCTAAAAAACAGTGGGTCAGAAGTTCATCCTCTATATTAACCATGTCTAATAAAAGGTCTTAGTCATGAATAAAATTTTAATTGTTGCCAAAATTAAACAAAAATATGAGACCAAGCACTGCCGCTCTGTTTCCCAGCAGTTGGATCACACACTTGCTCCACAGTTTCCTTGCTTCCTCACACACTGTACATTCCATACACATCTACGGGAAGGAAAACTCTCAGTGACTTTATGTCTCAGCAAAATAGAACTGCAAGAGCGTGAGACAGATGAGATGGGTTTTACTCCAAAGGGTTTTTAAAGCTTGTGTTTGAACTAGAAAACAAAAATTGCATGACATTTGAGGGATTTAACTGACATAAATCCCAAGGCAGCAATTCAGGGCAATGTGTTAATTTGACTGGCAATTTTAAAAGCAGTTAAATGGCAATAGGAATTAAATGCCATTGAACTGGAAGGGCATAATGGGCCTAAAAAATTCAATATTCTTTGGGGAAGGAGTTGTCTCCCCCACTATGTAATACAATAACCATCCTTCAATTTAAAGGCAGAGAGTGATAGTTCAATTACTTTGCACTTTTCTCTTGCTTTTACTAGCTGAAAAGTGATTATTAGAGGATTTGTGGGGTCTGAATTTTGGCTTCTCCTCTACTGTATGAATAATAGACTAGATTCTCCTTTTACAATGTAATACTACAGGCCTGAGTATTGCTGCTGATATGAGTCAAGTGTGAGCCACACTGGTTTACACTTGCTGAATCCTCATGCTGGGTTTTGTAAGAATTGGTGGGGCTTCAGGGGCAGTTTGTATGAAAAGCTGCAAGAAGCTTACCCTTTGTCCAACAGAGCCAATAGTGCCAGCCAGCTCCAAGATGGGCCAAGCACTATCTAAGTCTGAGCACACCAGGAGGGTTGGCAGCACCTCTGGAATAACAGAGTTAAGGTGGGGGAAATCTTACAGAACTTTTGTTTACTGCAATTGCAGCCAGAGAAGAGAGAAGTAAAACTATGTGAGAAGAGCAGCTCTGCAGGCACCAGGGTCAGAGGCAGGGGTAGGGGGTGCTCCAAGCACAGAGATTCCCCTGCAGCCTGTGATGAGGCAGCTGTGTCCCCAGGGAGGTCATCAGGGGAGCAGAGATCCACCTGCAGCCCAGGGAGGACCCCACGCTGGAGCAAATGAATTCCCAAGAGACAGTGTGATTGTGTGGGAAGACCATGCTGGAGCAAGCCCCTGTCAGAACCTGTGGATCCATGGAGAGAATAGCCCACATTGCTGCAGGTTTGCTAACAGGACTCATGACACCATGGAGAATCCACACCAGAGCAGTCTGCTACTGAAGGACTGCAAATTCCACCAGTACCTTTCCTGACTAGCAAAAATCTTGTACTTGTTCTAAAAAGCGTTACTGGTCCAGAAAGAACCAGCAAGAAATATTCATTATCAAATTTGTAGGGGTATACCTTGCTAGAAGGAGCCAGATTTGAAAAATCAGAGAGTTAGGCTATAGATTGTCTCCTGGGATGCAGGTAAGTGACAAGGTACACACACGGATCCCTCCCAAGACATAAGTCCTCAGCATAAGCACTCTGGCGTTATATGCTGGGGCATAGACTCCTGAGAATAAGAACAGTGATAGCATCTATAAATCTGCATTCCTGAAGCTGGCTACAGTACCCAAGAGCACCATCTTCCGGAGATGATACTTTAGAGAATAAGTGAGAAACATAGCAGATGCTTAAATCAAAGGGTGTCTCAGCAACATACCTTCTGTCCAAGAAAATGAGGTCTAGCTGGGAAATTATCTGAGGATATTTTTTGAGTTAAACCTGCCTTGCAAAAATTAATTCTAGTTAAATTAAATTACTTTTCATGCATCTGTAACTAAATTAAGTTCTTTAGGTTGCTACAAATCCAGCCTAGAACACAATGCAAGTTAAAGAATCACTTATTTCCCAATTATGTTGGAGGAAGGTGGACAGCTTTCAAATACTGCTAAAAATGTTGTTCAATTCCCACAGTAAAAATTTGTTCCTTTATTGGGCACAATTAGAAATATTTCTTCCAGATAACTTGCAAGAAATATAATTTGCATACCTATTTTGGAGGGTTTTGTATATTAACTTTAAAATTTGTTTATTTTTTCTCAGAATGCACTACCCCATTCTTAGCACCTGGTCCATTGTGTTTAAACTCCTCTTTTACTCCCACCTGAGCCTTCCTGAAAATGGAAGACATGTTACCTGAACAGTATATTCCTCACACATTTTTGCAAAACCTAGGAAATAAAACACTACTTCTTAAAGGGAGGAGAAAGGAGAAGATAAATTTTTGAGTTGGTTTCCTCCTCCCTTAACAGCAATGGACTTCTTAATACTGCCTGAGAGCATGGGTGGGATGGTTATAATTTCTCATGAAGTTCAGCTTCATTAAGTTTCTCATGGTTTAATTTCTTTAGTGGTCATGGAAACAACTAGTTCTTTTTCTATATGAAAACAGAGCTCAATGGAAACAGGTAGAACGAAAAAACTGAATGACAACCTACAGGTCTTTGGTGGCTTTCCCCTCAACTTTGCAGCCCAACCCTTTCTTTCAACTCACGTCCTTCCATAATAAGTATGCTACAAAGAAACCTTCTAGGCACTGCATATATTTTAAATATTATCCACCAGCCGGGCAAAGGGCATCCAAAGGTTCAGTAGCACAAGTGTACTTAGAGGAAAGGAATTATCTCTTGCCTCCAAGGACAAAAAGAGGTCTGCACCTGTAGGGTATCATACTCTTTTATCTTCACTGGAAATAAAAAAGAGAGTATAGTGCAGAGATAATTTTCCAGCAGCAAGTGAATATTTACCCAATTTATCAAATCCACTTCAGAATTAGACATTTTTATATACAATTTTTCACATTTTTGCTTTATTCTTGACACTCCTATAATCATAGAATGGCCTGGTTTGGAAAGGAAAGATCATCCAGCTCCAACCTCTCCACTACAGGCAATGAGATGCCACCCACTAGGTCCAGGTTTCTCAGGGTCTGATTCAACCAGGCCTTGAACACTTTCAGGGATGAGAAGTGCACAGAATCTGTGGGCAAACTGTTCCTGTGCCTCACCATCCTCACAGTAAAGAATTTCTTCTTCACATCTTATCCAAATATCTTCTTTCACTCCAAAAAATCTTTCCTCCTTGTCCTATCCACAACAGGCCTTTAATAAAGTGCCTCTCCCTCTTCCTTTTAAATCCTCTTAACGTACAAAAGATTGCAACATCTTTCAGTACAGCATCTTTCAGATTGCTGAACATCCCCAGAAATCTCAGCCTGTCTTCACAGCAGTGGTGCTCCAGCCCACTCACCACCTTGGTGTCCCTCCTCTGGACTTTGTCCAACAGGTCCATGCCCTTCCTGTGCTGGGACCCCAGAGCTGATGCAGCCCTGTAGTTGGGGTGTCACCAGAGCAGAGAAGAGCAGAGGGACAGAATCCCCTCCCTCACCCTGCAGCCCACACTGCTTTGGATGAAGACCAGGATACCACTGCTTTTCTGAGCTGGTAAACACCCAATACCAGAATGAATGCCTATTAGCCAGAAAATCTGTAAATTATCAGTTAAAAATATGTAAGAGTCAAAAAGGAATATGAGAACTAAAAGAGTCCAGTCCCAGTTTTCTAACAGTTTCAATGTTTTCCTTCCTCACCAAATGAGAAGCGTTGGTAGGAATATTTTACAGCCCAAATTCACATGACCTTGGATACAGGCTGGCTCATAGAGATTGGTGTGTTCCTGTACAATGAAAGATGACATCAGCACTGTGCAGTATGACTGAGCATGGTACTGCAGAGTTTGACAATGGGGAAATAGAGAAAAATTGAGCACAATTATGTTGGGCCTTCAAATCAAGAAAAGGACTTTTGACAATACTGAAACACAATTACTTTGATGTCAGTTTGGTTTTAGCAAAGTTGCCCCTGAAGCATATAAATGCCACCTTTACTGTGCTCCTCATGCTGATGGAAATAAAATTGTCTCATCAATGAAAGCAATTGCACATTTAAGAAAACAAATATACACCAGACTCAAGAGGTAGTTATGCACATATTTTAATAAATATTAAACAGAGAATGACATTCCTTTGGATGACAAAATATCTCATACCGATCCCTGTCTGGCTCTCAAGCTCCATATTTCAATGTATGATCCTCTGTCCTCTTCATAAGCAGCCAGTGCTGGTCAATGTTGCAGACAAGACTGTAGGTTAAAATGTGTCTTTGATTAGATTGAAACATCCATGACATTTTTCAATACCATGATTTAGATAAATATCTTCAGGGTTGAACTACTTAAAACATTCTTTGATTCTATCAGCTGAGAAATTACTTACAATCAGTAGAACTTTAAAAATTTCCTAAAATACTTGAGAGTTTAAACTGTATTTTTAAAGTAATTTTTGAAAAGTATGTTATGCAATATTCATGTTCCTTTAGGTCTTCCTAAAAGTCACTTTTGCTGAAAACAGGAATTAACACCATTTTGGTGTTTCACAAATCAGACATCACAAATTGCCTGATAATTTAAAGGTTAAAAAAAAATTGCCATAGGTAATGTAAGTAATAAAGTAATAGTAAGTTCACTGAAACAGCTGCTTATACATGCCATATTTTTAGAGACTTACACTAATAATTGCTGGGCAGTAGAATCTTAATGATGGCCAGAAGTTGCACAAGAAACTAGAGAAATAAAAGGGTAGAAGAATTATGATATGAAGAGTGCTCCTAAAAATGGTTTTGCCTGAATTCACTGTTACAGCATGACATGTCACCAATGCAGTAACATTTAACAATTTGTCTGAGTGCTGCCTTTTCTTTCTTAGAAAGTTTTCATCCGTCAATTTCTTTAAATACTTGGGGTTTTGTTGTTGGCTTTTTTTTTTCAAAAATCCTCATTGAAATATTATAGTATTTAATTTTCATAGAGCTGCCTATTTAAAATCTGAACTTCAGGCAGTCACATCCTCC
Organism: Passer montanus; assembly: GCF_014805655.1. Classification (NCBI taxonomy): domain Eukaryota; kingdom Metazoa; phylum Chordata; class Aves; order Passeriformes; family Passeridae; genus Passer; species Passer montanus. The sequence continues at coordinate 1,176,024 of NW_024357614.1, forward strand.
TCTGAATAAAAACACAAATTTAAATAGTTTTGATAGCTGACTGAGTGAAACACTTAAAACTTCACATTTCTTCTATGGAGCCAGTTACTGATAACATATTTAAGCTTCATATTCTGCAGTAAACCTAAATTCTGCTTGATGTATTTTTTGTTCACAAGCTCACATTAAATCTTACAGAAGCCAAATACAACAGAAACACAAATGCTGACATTCAGCAATGAATATTCATTACAGGAAAAGTTAAAGAATCTTGTTTTGATCAAATACAATCAGGAAAACTAATTTTAAAATGTAAATGAATGTTTAAATCATTTTTTTTAGATCCCTCTCTGAATACTGAATTGGTATGAAGTGATGCAGTCCTATTAGTACATCACCCTTTTCTTATTTAGGCAATAAGAATGTAGTCATTTCAAACACAAAAACAATATTATTTTATAGACTACATTGTGTCATTTATTTATCACAGCTTTTCACCACTGGAAACTACAGAGGACTCCTGGCTGTCAGTCAAAACCACTGTGCATGAATATCCAAAACTAAGGCACACAGCTGGTCATAACCAATTCAAGCTACATGATAACAAAACAAAAAGTGTTCTAAGATAGTGTGCTATCCTCCCTGGCATCATATACAACTAAAAAGAAAAAAAAAAAGAAGATTCTGCTGAAATACTAGCATACTTTATGGAACAGTCTTCCTTGGAAAACATATTTACTGTATTGTTCGTGAGACAAGTCCTGGATGGCAACAGAACAACAGTGAAGTATTTGCATTTTCCGAAGTGCCAGTTGCAGCACTGTAATGAGAAACAGCTGTTTCAGGATGTTTCTTCATAGTCCTGAAATAATATGCAGATAAACACATGTAAATGTATGAATACAAGTATGAATTTGAAAACCATTTTAAAGGAAACTAAAACCTTGGTAGAGAAATATATCTAATAAATTGCTTACATTTACAGAGTTTAGAATATATTCACTCAAACACCCCAAACTCTATTTTTAATTACAGAGAAACAAAATAATTTAGATACTTTGATGTTACTGAGTATTTGAAGCATTGTGGTAAAAGTAATACTTTTATGTAAGCAATTAATAAACATTGATTTTTGAGATTTGCAGCATATACAGTTAAGAGGGAAATGTTAACAAAGAAAGCACTAAAAAAATGTTTCAAAACTTAAACAAACAATCTCAATCAAATGGTCATTGTTATTTTATTTATGGATTCTTACTATCCTCTGTGGTTAACAGATTTGAATATTAGCTTTCTGTTGGCATCCACATTAGTGTGTGATAAAACCATAAAACTCTCATTAAATCTACAAAAATGAAGAAGAAAAAAAATTTACTTGTCATGTCCATTTAGAATCCCATTGTTTTCGTAATTCGTTAAGAAGACAGAGAATTATATTTGTATTCTGCCTCAGAAGATGTTACAGATATCTGCAGCTCTGGTAAAGAGAGGGGTTTAGTGAAAAACAAACACTTCTCCTACTATTTTCCAGAAATTTGACTTTACCTATAAAATCAATCCTTTTCCAATTTTCAGTCCAAATTATTTTTTTTTTATGTTCACTACTTAAAATTAATAGTTTTCATTTAATTTAGAGTAAGACATATATATCCAAACTTTCCTTATAGCAGTTCTGGTATAAATGCTTCATAATGTTTAGTCTATTATGGATGAGACAAATTGCCAAAGGAAGACACTATTTCTGTTTGCCAGTGACATATTTTTGATAACTTAAAAAAAAATGCTCTAGAAAGGTCCAAGATACAATTGCACCCATTTCCAAAGAAACATTCCTCATAGTTATGCTTTCTCCCTGTCTTTTCAAGAATAATAAATGTATCCTCCATAATTTTTAAAGTATGGAAAAACAGAATAAAAGTTTGTATTTTATACAGTGAAAGGAAACTGAAAATTTCAGTGACTTAGTATTTAGCATCATTTTTGCTGCTACTATTTTTCTAAAATTCTGGAGAGCAAGACAGGTGTGGTGAGCTTACACTCATCCTACCTCTGAGGAGACTGGCCCAAGGCGTCTATCAGTCAGCAATGCTGACACAATTCCTATGCTGTAATAGCAATCACTTGCTCTTTTTAACAAACAGCAACTTTGTTCTGAAGGGATTTGTGTCCTTCTTGGCTCTGTGACTTATAGAATACCAAGACATCCAGCAGTGCTTTAAAATGCACTGGTGGATGTGCCTGATTGTCAGAAAGTGAGTTTTTCCTTCTAATATGCAAATCCTCACTCTCATTTTGTGCCTACTTACTTTCTGTGTATGACATCTTGCATCCTTCTTCACCATACAAGACAGACAGAAAGTGTATCCAAGGAATGATCTCAACAATCCATGAATGATATTTATAATAACCAATATTTTACTAAGGTACTTTTACCCAACTGTAAAGTTAATTCATAAAACAAAGAAATAAAAAGGGTTCTATAATGTGTACATAATTTTTGGTGAAACATGTAATTATTATACTTTTTAAACACCTAGCTTGTACCTCAACACCTCTAAAATTGTAACACCTTTAAAGCAATAAAGTTCCTTGATTCTTATAGACATATCTTTGGACTGTAACTAAAGACATCAAGAACAAGCAGCATTTTAGCTTCTCCCAGATAAACTGCCTACAGACTAACAGCAAGTGTCACTTCAGTTTAATGTCTGTCTGCTCTCAAGGATGTATGTCTTTCAAAACAGGGTCATGATCTAATATGCCTAATACTGATTATTTTTCAAGGCAATTTAAGCTGCCTGGAGTTTTGGGGATGTTACAGATTCTCATTTCATAAAAATGGTAACACTTTAGATAGTATCAAAACACCTTGCTTGTTCAATGCCAACAGAAAGTTCAAAGTATAAAAATACTGTGTGTTTTATAGATGTGTAGGAATGGCATATTCTCAAAAGTTCTAAGTAAATAACATTGAAAGGTTAAGAGTAATAAAAGATGGTATAATGTTCTCTCATTTAGTGGAAACTGCACAACTCACTGGATTTTTTCCAGTCCTAACTCTTGCTTGACTGCAGCCATTTAAAAAACAGCTGGGCCTTGCAGCTATGCAGTCAACTCTTGCAGTCAGTTGTAATCCTTAATATATTTCAATAACAAGACCTTTCACTGTGCACTGGGAATCATCCCTCAAAAATGCTTACTTGATAGATGCTAGTTGAGAGACATGTTTACAGTCAGTGATACAATGCAACTGTATTTTTATAAAGCTTTATTAATAATACAATGTTTACAAACTTCCTATTGATTATATCTCAATTCAAGGTTGTCAAATGCTTTAACATTAGTAACTATCAAAATACCTGAGGTGTCTATTATCCACCTAGTTGTATAGATCGGAAACTTGAAATATAGACAGGTTGAATGATTTTCCCATCTGTTCTCTGTGTGCTTTGGAGCATAACCTAAATATAGACATGTGGAAAAGTTCGAGTAAAATGCTAGCTCCACAAAAAGCAAAATAATTTTTGCTCTTTGATTCAACAGAGACATAATTTTATCTTCAATTCACAAGAAATTTCCTGACATTAAAAAAAATCTGGTGACCTTCCCAGTAACAACTCCACTGGGTACAAGACAGATGCAACCCAACATACGGTAGTAAAGAAGTTGATATAATCTCAGATTTTCTATGGCAACATTAAAATTTCTGGGGTGAGTGGACATGGAACAGCTTCAGGATGGACTCAAAATATCTCTTTTCAGGACGTGAAAAACTATGAAATGTAGCATGACAGACAAAAGTTCAGAGTGGCACATATTTAGACTGGAATTAATAATTTAAAGAATTATTTTTTTCATTTGGTCTAGAATATAAATGAACATGTCCATGTCATACTTATACTGATTTTTCTCATTTGCAATAAAATTATGTTTAGTGCCTTTGAATTCAGAAGCCTCTCTTTCCTGTTTAACCTATTATCTAGAGTAATATAATCTTGTGGAGCACTTGGTAAGTCACTTTCCATGATCAATCATCCCTAAATAGCACTCTCTCATTTTAAATCAAAAGAATAGAACAGATTTCCCCTTTTCACCATCTCAGAGACAGCAGCAGTCAATAAGCCATCCATTTCAAATACAAGATTTATAGCTGTCGGAATTTTTATAGCATATACTCTACATTTCTAAATACAATATTCATAATGGTAGAAAACATGCAGCAACAGCCTGTAGCAGCATCTAATGGGATTTTAACAGAAGCCTGAGTCTTATCCAGGTGTCTGCTAATTGACCTGCAGAGGAAGCATTTCATTGTGTGCAGCCAGGCAGCCCTGTTTAGATAAATCAATAGAGAAAAGAGAATTTGGGAGTTTTTAAGCAGAGGTCAGGGTTAATCTGTAAATGTATTTTATCTCTTGAAGGATTTATATTAATCCAGTTTTGTCTCTGATACCACTGATTCAAAGCTTACATTATAACTGAAAATCTTCTCTCTGGTGCTTTTTTAAAATAAATTCTCAACTACTTAAATGTGTGCTGCCCAACAGGACAGCAAGGAGAATCTCCTGGTAAATCTTTAAGTAAAACACACATACTTTTTGATAAGCACACAGTTAGACTTACTGGAGAACACAGCCCCCCCTGAAAAAAAAATCCTGATTTAATTTCTGTCCTGTGTTGGATTTTTTTTTTTTTTCAGTTTACTGAAACCTTGTCTAATATTCTTCTAAGCAAATTAAAACCAGAAGTCATTCTAACATAGGGATCTAGTCCAATAGAACTGTCTTTGACAGAATCCAAGCACATCTCAAAATCCAGGAGAACGAGACAAAAATCTGGCTGATGTCCAGGATACAGAGTTTTGCGGGGTAGAATAGAATTACTGTTTCAAGATGAACCCCAATAGAAAGACCATACATTTTAATATCAGATGGTGGTTGTTACAGTTAGAAATCTCTGCTTAAGATCAGGCAGGGACAATTAACTATTCCATCTTTGCTAATGAGATCCTGAAAAGAACCTTACTTCCCCCTAGAGAGCATCTCACTTCCTTGCTCTCTGAGGGTCCCTGCTCAGAGTGCAGCACCCTGAGCTGCCAGTCTAGGTGCCACAGAAATGGCCTGGAGCACTCCTATCCTGGGGTAACAGCCACACCACAATGGGGAGATGGCCCCACAAGCACTTCTCTGGCTGGGACCATGCACAAGCTGCAGCTCCTGAACCCACAGGTTCCTCTGCAAAACATGGGCTGGTACTGGGGGCATTCAGAGCAGAAAGATTTGAAACCTTTCAATAGTAATAACCTGCCATGTACAGCAGAGCAGCTTTCATCATCAGCCATATATCCATGTTTTATTCAGTTGTTCTAATGCAGTAAAATATGGTACTCTGCCCCATGGTACTTCATAAATTCATATATTTTATATTACAAAAAAAGCCCCTTATATGATTTTGGATATATCCCTTATTCAAGGTACTGCAATAAAACAAGACTTCTGTTGCAAGATAAATAAAGTACCACTGTTCCTTCACTGTCCTGTCACCTCCATTTTACATGATTTTGGTCAGTCTTGTCTTCTGCCCATAAGCTGACATTGTTGTCTTTCCTTATCATGATATTTATGGTTTCCATTATTTTCTGCAGCACTCTATTGATTTTGAGATCTATAGCTCCTACATGAATTGTCCTTCAGAGCTCTGTCATTACTCCTGCTTGTGTAATAGGTACATGCCCAGTCATTCAGGATCAAATATGGACAGCCTAGGCATGTGACGGCTAAAGTAGTGGAGGTACACCTTTTGCCTCAGGTGAAATTCAGGTTCCTTAAAATTGTAAGAATATTGACATTTTAATGAATAATAAATATACCGACCATCATTATATTGATAATTTTTTTCTCTCACTCCTAAATTCCTCTGGCTTTAAAATGGCCTCACAAACTAATTTTGAAAAAACACTAAAAACATGAAACTATAAAGCCTCCATATAGGAGTAAACCAAAGAAAGAATTAACAGCATAAAAATGTGATGGTCACAACTAAAATGAACCTATGCCATCCCAAGGCAAGAGAGATTTTGTTGCTGTCCAGATGGAGAAACAGAACTTTGTTAAAGCCAGTTATGAAGATGGGATTGTGTTTGCTCCTCTCCAGTATCTCCTCTCTAGTATGGTGCCCCTGTCTTATGCCTGAACTTGGGATCCCTTTATTGGTGAAGGTGAGTACAACAATAAAGTTCCACACAGAGGATTTCAGTTTAGGCTTCGCTGATACCTGACTCCACATATGCTCAAAAGAAGCCAGTCTTCTGAGAACAATCTTCTGAAACATTTCTGCTAGACCAAAAGGTCAGAAAATCATAAAAGCATTCTTTCTTCCCTTGGTATTGATAGCTAAACTAAAAGCTTACATACCCAGGCCTGCTTGTGATTGTCAAGACCGAACTGGGTGACTGGATGGTCCACAGCAGATCTTTGTACCAGCAGAGTTCAAAACACCCTGTGGTATGACAATCTCCAAAAAGAGGAGGAGTTTGCAGAATTACAAACCAAACATATGGGGTCAAGCCTCTTCTGAAGTTTCAGTTTATATTCCTTTAGTGTACTTTCCAGGTACATCTGTTTCTGCTTAGACTCATCACACTAGATGGAGTCTTTTGAAAAGAAAAGCTGTCAGTAATACCTGAACTCCACTGCATGGTTTCTTTAAAAATAAGCCTGATATATTTCCAAGCAAATTATTTGAATGTCATAATCTCAGTTAACCTTCTCAGAATGTGCTTCAAAAAACAGTTTGGTAACACTTATTATACAGCCCTAATCCCATAAACTTTTTGCCATCCCATTTGCTCTTGTCTATCACTGTATAAAAGCACCACCTACCAGTTAAAGTGGGTTGTTTGCACATGCAAACAGTTAAGATGTCCATTGCCAAGGGCAGAAAATCCTTCCCCAGCCTTCCTCTGCTTTGTGCTTTCAAAGAAGAGCCATGCAATTAAGATGCCATCATGAATCAGAGAAAAAAAATTGCTTTCTAAATTAACATAAATGATGATATCTTTGGCTAATAATTAAAGCAGCTCCGCTTATGTGAACCCATTGCAGGGCTTTTGGACCTGTTTGTTCCAAGAACGTGCCATGAAATTACATACTTCCCCCCTTTTATTTCAGAAACGGTTCATCAAATTGCAATGTCAGGCCTAAACCTGGGCTTTGTTTCTTTAGAAAAATATGGGTTTTCCTAAGACAGCCCAGCACAAAGAGGCAGTCCTCCCCAGGCACGTTTCCTGTGTCTGCCTGGCAGGCTCACTGTGGTGCTCCACCAAGAGAAAGGGAATTCTGTCATCATGTTACTGTGCTAATAGAGTGTCTGCTGGCAAGCACCAGTAGGCTCTCCAGAAATATGACACAGCAAGATAAAGCTTATACAAACTGAGAGACATGAACATAACCTACTTGTGTTAATCCTGTAAAACCACAAGTATATGACAAGGGGAGGCAGCACTACAGAGTGCTGCGGTCTGTGATTCTCCACTGAAGGCTTTCACTCTCAAGAAACAGGATAAAATGCAGGTGTGTCTTCTGCTAGCAAGACCTCAGTTCTATGCTCAGGGTAAGGCTTCTTTGTATCTCAATTAGCACCCGTACTAACTAGGCTGGTGAAGACTCACTTTCAACACACACAGAAAATAACACCACATCCATTATGTAAGTGATCAAAGCTATACAAGTTTGTAGATTGTTTCAAAGATCAAAGACAGTCTGTCAGACTTCATTACCAGAAGAAAAAAGGGACTCTGACTTCAAAAGGCATTGCATTGTCCTTTCTTTCCTCCTCAAAAATAATTTTGAAGGTGGTGAGCCACCTCAGAGCAATCTAAATTAACAAGGTTTTTGACTGTACCTTCTAGCTCTGGCTGCAGTTTGATCTTCTCATTCTTTTTCCTTTTCCTTTATGTCTATATTAAGTAAATGTCGATTGTTTGCCCCACTGGTTTAATACTGGCACACATTAAGGAATAAAAATTGAAGAACTTCATCAATCTGCAATACCTAAAATTGCTCCCACTGCCCCCCCAATTGTTTTTCTTGCTTACTGCAACATTGTCTGCAAAAGGCTATTTGAAAATTTCTTTAATTAGCTTTGTATTTCCCTGACTGAAGTGATACCTTCAGTCAGATTTGTGTAACTAATTATACTAAGAATGAATAAAAATAGCATCAAGATTAGAAGGCTTGGATGCTGTTTGAGCTGTAAGTCTTGTGGATACCTTTTTAAAAGCAAGTTTTGAAGGCACTCATATTTTCCTGACTGCTTTAAATATTTTTAAACTATTCATAAGGGAATTTCTAGAATTTTCATAATTACCCACAAGGCAAAAAATTCATCCAGCCACACAAAGATCCAAACCTAAATACATTTGTTCATATGTCAATGCTAACACTAGTACAACACTATAAAGCTTTATCTGTACCTAGGGCTAATTTACACTATCAGTGAGGTCCCCATTGACAGTTCCCATGGTCTCCATCATAAACAAGCTAACAGATCTAAACCAACAGCACTGAGAAGTTTAATCATTCTAGTGCAGGACTAAAAGAAAATGTGGATCTTCATTTAATTAACTTTCTCTACAACTAACAGTCATCCAGATACCACTGAAGAAGTGTCCCCTTTTTTTTTTGGCCTGTGGAGTCTAGTTTTACATTTCAGAAATTGTGAAATGGGTGACATGACTGGGTTTTTGCACTATCTGTAAGTACTTAGCTAAAATATTTTATGGACAAGGTGCTGATTTACCACTTCTTGGCTCTTATCTCATAGGTGATGATCACTCATCCATCTGAAGTTACCCTCTAGATATCTGGTAACATCCCCTTCTCAACACGTTATTCCTATTGCTGTTACTCTGTGGATTAATATCACTGTGAATAAATTCCCAAAACTTATTTCAAGGTGACTCCTCAGGCACAGTTGATATTAATGATGTCAAAACCATGGTGGAAAAATATCTTCTACACATTTGCACTAATAAATGTAAATGTCTGTGGAAACACTAAGATAAAACTAATGCCCTACACAGAGTGTGCTGGACAGGCATTGCAGGAATGGAGTCCTCAACCAGCAAAGCCAATGTCTGGAAAAGTCTTTTTATGTTATAAAGTGGTACATAAAACCAAAGCAATAGGTCCACAATTGCTCAGAGGAGATAAGGAAAATTGGAAAAGCATTCAACCAAGGTATCCTTTTCTTGTTCCTTTTCCTTGATTTTTTTTAACGTAGCTTTAAAAATTTCTCATTTTGCACAGGCATAAAAACATCATTGGTTTGAGGTCTCTCTCACGTCACCAGAACACCCTTTTAATTATTTTGTTGCATAGGATTTTAGACTATATAGATCAACTAAATCTAGTTCCTGACCACTCCATATTATACTTCTTCATGGTTTTTCACATGATAATCCCTGAAGCATCATCTAAAATTTGAGAGGCATAAACTAAGTAGCAAGGTTAATGACAAACACTAAAATGTGAAACTGCAAACAGTGTCTGAACAAAGATGTTTGCTTAATTTAATATCCCCACCTTTGTTCTTCCTGTAGTATTCACATGAAGATAGACCCATACTTATATATATATACACACATATATATATATATGTACACATATGCGCACATAAGAATACATATAGAGGCACACCACCACATTCACTGAAAATATATACTCATACATATATAAAAATTAAGATTGTTCTCTTCAGGATTTTCTTTAATGATTTTTTGCTTAGAATGTGTCTGCTCTGTGCAGGATGGCTAGATGTATTCTAAAATTCACTTTTACTATTACACTATTACTATTTTCACTACTACATGTGACATTTTTTTAAAGGACATTTCTGAATAATAATTGTGAGTTGCAGATGTGAGTACTGTAGAGTCTCCAGCAGGCATGGCAGAGTGAGGAGGCAGACTGCAGTACATGGCAGTCTCCAGGCTTCCTTCATAACATGACCATAGCAAACTATGTCAAGCAGTCAAGAAAATAACCTGTTTAAGAGTTAGGACAAAATGCACCTGAAAATCTGCTAACTTAAAAAAAAAAAAAAAAAAAAAAAAAAAACCAGCTTGGCTTTAATATATTCATAAAGACAAGGCATCATTTTAAACTCTTCACAGCTGTCTTGAGTCCAAACAGTGAAACTTTATCCTCTTTAAACCACTTTTTAGATTTGCTTCCTCACAAATATCATGGACAGAATCAAAAAGAACAGAACAGTAACAACTGAGGGATTCAATTTTTTCTCTGCATGTACACACATGCACACACATCTGTCTTAAGAGGTCTGTGATTTGGCCTCAGGTAAACGAAAGCAAACTGAAGATTTACTAATCAACAGCTTCATGTCCACACTGAATTTTATTGTTAAACCTTGAAAACAACTGTGAAAATTTCCTTTCTAATGGGCAGCATCCAAAAGTCAGGTAGTCTGCAAAAATTTTTCTGCCTCATCTTGCTTAAATAAAGGGCAGCTTCTTCTACAAGGATGATATGAGGCTGCTCTGCAGCAGTTCCTGGCTCAGAAAGTCACTATGAATCCTGGAAGTGACCTTGACATCAAATCTTTCAAGGCAAGAGGAGGGTCTTCCACTTTGTGAAATATAGGAGATAATGGATTCTTTTTTATATATGTTTATTAAGCAAAGTGTGAAATTCTTTTTCTTGTCCAATTTATTTCTGCCTCTCTTTGCACACATAAAAGCATGAGTGCAATCAACCATGTGACCTAGGTAATTTCAGTGATTTTACTGAGTAGCTTGGGCCAATGACTGGTTATGCAATTAGTGAAAACAGCTCAGCAAGTGCTTAAGATCCATGAATTAGAGAGCATGACTTAGATATTCATTTCCCTGTAAGAATATGCTTCAACTCTTTTGAAAAAGTTGCACATAAACCTAGTCTTATGAAACATTCTAAAATAGGATGTTTTCTTGATTTAAGACTTAGTTTTGTCTTTCGTGACTATAAAAGTGACAGAGAGTTAAAGCTGAACAAAGACCAAGTTTGGACAGCAATACTCATGAAAACCATCTGCACAAAGGAAGTATTGTATTTGCTCCTGCTTGCCCTATCCTTTTCTTCATTTTATCTCTTCCCACTCACTTCCCCCGCTAGCTGGCCTGACTGGTAAAAAAAAAACTGAATTCATATATTGTCATCTTTAGGTTTTACAACAGTTCTTTCTGTAAATAATGTTCAGATCCCAAATACTTGCAATGTTCTTGAGGACCACAGGCCGTTTGTATTCATCAGTGCAGAGCAATGAGCAGAATCCTAAGCTAATGGCCACCTTGCTCATTATATGCAGGCTGGCTGAATGAAACAGCCTCGTGGGAGCAAATGTTGTTTGATGCTGTTAGATAATGCATTAAAACATGATTCTAGTTAATAAAGGGCATTCAGATGCCACACAAGGGCCACTGCACACCTGCACCTGTGAAATGGTCTCCTGTAAAGAAGTACTCACGGGTTTCGTTAAACATTAAACTGCTTCAGGAAGAATATTGTTACTGGTGAAGGCAAAGGAGTAAGTAAGGATTTATAAAGAAATTTCTTTCAAGGTCTGCAACAGAGTTTCAGAGCCAGTGCAGAAGCAATTCCGTGATTCATCCAGGGATCACAGTACCATATTTTGGTGCACTTGGCTTTATGCCATACAGGCAAAAGTTGTCTCCCTTTATTTTCCATTTGTGCAGAACAACCTGGGTGACAGCTTTCTCTGAGAGAAAAAAAAACTCCCTGTGGTCTCTGGGCACAGGAGAAGAAAGCTATTTTTCTCCAAATACATCTTAAAAACACCAGATGTTTGAATAGGAAATGCTGTAAACAAGGACCTTGTCTACTTGGAAAGGCAATTGGAAACAGCTCATCACAGATGTGTTCTGGGTGTTCAAAGGTACCACTTGCTATAAAATATCTTTTTTTTTTTTTCGTTTTTAGAAAAATATTTCAAACAAGTACCTTAATGTGACTCTTACTAGAAGAGTGGCTCTTTCATGGCAGTAAGTATGGTCCTGTCATGTGACACACATGACCTTTATTGACAATTAAAAATAATGAACCTTGGATTGAAAAATATATTGAAAAGAGTTTTAGAGATGAGCCAGTTGGCAGAACACAACTCTCAGAAAATATCTCAAAAAATATTTCACCTACCCACACAATCTCCCTGTGAGACTGTTCTGGGAAAGATGTTACACATTGCTCCACAGCTATTTGTGCTTGGTGATAAAAGTAGAATTGTGAGGTTCTACAGAACGTGGAAAGATTAGTAGAGGGGGAAAATAATAAAAGACAAAATGAGGTGGTTATTTGTTGGCAAAGTTCATTGTTTATTATAACTTATGACTTGTACAAAGCTAGCCAGGAAGGAGAGGGTGATCTCGGAATAATTCTATGTGCTTTAATTACAATGAAATCTAGTAGTTAACTTCACCAATCTAATGTAGCTCATTAACACAAATACATGCCTGCACAGATAAACTTAATATAAAATAACATACAGTAATTTTACTGATCATTTATTTACAAGAAAAAGGTATCTGTTTTAGGTGCCAATAGATTTTATTTTCTTCTGCTTGCTGGGGCACTGCCTTGAGCCCAAAGAAATGAATGGGCTCTGGACCATACTGACCACACTGTCTGGGCTATCTGAGAGGCAAAAAGAGATGGCATTCAGGGTGTAAAGACAAGAAAAGACACCAAAAATAAAGGCCAAATTGCAAGAGTACACCACCCACAAAAACCTTGTTGCAGGCTCACGGTGGCCACTGTTACATAATCAATAGTCAGATCCTGCCCCTGGAGCTGCATTGCTGCAGGAGAAGTGCCTGGACTAGAGCAGGCGGTTGGGTTTACATTGTAAGGAGTAGCCTTCCTGCACATGAATCACTACTGAGCTCTGCAGACACTCCAGGCACAACTTCCTTTATACATGAGGGCAGTACTGTAAAACTTCAGATAAAATTGTGATAACAATTTTCAGACATGGTAATAGTTTGCAGATTTTCTTCTAAGCTATGAAATACCAATCCTTTTTTTTTAATATTAACCTTTTTTTCTATATTATGATCAAGAATAAAATCAATATATGAGGTCCTAAAAAAAATTGCAGATAAGATCTAAAAATTTCTGTAATTTTTTCAACATTATTAGCAAAATAATTCACAGGATTCTCATTCATTAAGGTAACTCAGGACTTCCCATGGTAGGGCTCTCCCTGTTGCTTAACATTTTGTCTATATATGTTTAAGATGAAGTTTCCTCTGTAATTTCTAAAATCTAATTTCAGCTACAGAATAACAATAACCAGTCATAATTTTTGAGTAAAAAATAACAGTAAAATACTAATTGCTTTTTTCCATGTGAAACAAAATAAATTTTGAAAAAAAAGGCCTATCTATTAGTGTGCTCAATGACAGACATGAGTGTACTGCAAAAAGATCTGAATTCAAGTTCCCCAGGCAACTACCACTTTGGCATTTTCTAACCCAGTTTCCAAGTTACTTTTCCCTTAATACCCCTATGAGACAGCAAAGTACAAAACACATACACAACATTTAGCATAGGGTATTTCTCCTTACAGTTTTCTTGAAGCAGAGGTGTACTTATAAGTGATTGGAGTCTTCAGCGCTTGGTTAACTCACTGCTGGAGGTCTATGTGTGGGTTTGAAGTCTTAACAGACGGCTAGGGCACGGTAAATCCACATGCAAAGGCCAATTTGAAATTCAAAGTTACACTTCAGCCTGGGAAGGTGGTCCTTACAGCGCCTTGGGCAGGCTGTATCAACAGCTTCAGGTGGCATAAAGGCAATTTTGGTGGGCTTTTTTCTCATGGGCATTTTGTCCCACAGCAGTGTGGTAGGAGGTGGAAGAAAATCCCACCGCCATTTCCTGTTCATTACCTCTAAGGATAAACAAAATAGCAGAACACTTCACACAATGGCAAGTCATGGAAATTAACCTCAAGTTTATGCAGAATATTGAGAAGAAGCAAGTTTGGGCAAGATGAGGAGAAAAGAATCTGATGTTTGTAAGTGAGTTTGACTTGATCTCAAAATATGTGACGTGAGAAAAATGTGGGTCTTTGCACTTGAGGGATGTGCACAACTTCTCAGTCCTGTATCACTGGCAAGATTTGATTTAAGACAATTCAGCGCAGCAGAGAGATAAGGCTAGAGAAACCTTTATCCTGAATCTCTAGGTAAGCCAGACTCTGGACGCTTACCTAATGTCACACAACAAGAGTGTGCTTTTTGTCCCACTGCTTTTATTTACTGAGCGGAGACCCTACTTGATCACACCATCATGTGGTCAAGCAAATTGCTCACATGAAAGGGAGAACTAGCATCCTAATTTTTAGTTTTCCCACCCAGAGAAAGAGGGATCAGGTCCTGGGAGTTTGCTTCATAAATTGGAGGCAGCATGGAAGGAGCTGGCCATGGAGTGGCACCACCATTTGGCAGCACAGGTGCTGTTTATAGCAGGGAGGCACTGGCAGATCCTCGGCATGCTCCTCATACTACACGTCTGTGCATGTGCACCAGGCTGCCTTTACAACTGGAGCAAGATGCTAAATCTGTCATTGTCTGTCTCTCACTTGACTCCAAATGCTGTCTGCTGGCAAATGCTGACACACAATGCCTGAATGAGGGCTCTGTGGAGTGTGCACTTGCACAGCCCAGTCCACCCATCTCATGTTTCCGGTCTGATGAGATTTGGAACAGTCTTTCAGGAGCTATAGGTGTTAGATGAGATGATAAGTCCCATCTAGCACAGCTGGGAAATCTCCATTTTAGGATCCATATAAGAATTACCAATCAACAACTGTTCAGATTATAGCAAAGACAGTTTGTTCACGCTCCCTCACACAAAAATATACATATTTCCCAATGCCTCCAGGGGTCTCCTAGAAATTATAAAAATAGGAGAAAACCTTTCACAATAGGCTCATTGTGACTGATGTGCTACTAAAGTGTAGCAGATTGAAACTGCATGGCATGTTGTGCCATAATGTCTGTATCTGGATTATTCCCTCTTTCAGCAGCTATCAAATATGGTTTTATCTTCTTTTTTTCTAAAGTAGTTTTTGCTGAGTGAAAGTAATACAGTCCCTCTGAAGCTTCTGAGGCTTATAAAAAAGGTACTTTATTTTTTCATTTGTGTGCACACATTTGGGGTTCCTACAGTTTGTGCTCAATCAGTAAAACTGAATGGAAATAAAAATGAAAAATGAAAGATGTAAAGCTCACGGATTTATTTTTATCTTGAGAACCTTCAGAAAGGAAGATTTTTCAGCCTCTAATCTTAATGATACAGCAGTTAGAAGGAGTGATTTTCTCTGTGAGCTTTATACATTAATTAAGCTGTATTGTATATTTTTAGTTGAACTAGTCCTTGTTAATACCACCTCTGTGAATCTCCCCTTAAAAAAAATATTCTAGTTCCAAAACAATGCTTGATTTAAAAAGGCAATTAGAAGATTCAGCAGTCTATATGAGAATAACTGATTTTACAGTCTACTTAGAGCAAAATCTTTTACAGCAAAGTCCCGATCTATCTGTTTATAAAATAAGTGATTTTAAAGAAGAGATTACTTTTAGATGATTTTGTGTGGGCATCCTAAATGCTCAAATGCAGCCACAGGTGCTCTACATAATAGATACAAATTTGCAATGAAACACAGTTCAACATATGTGCATTTATTGTCCAGATCTTTTTAAGCTGTCAAATAGTTTTCAAACAATATTCAGCACATCTCTCAAATATCTCAGTACTGTGAGGTGACTGGTGCAGCATTTCTCCTTTTACTGAAATAACAAGGTCAAAATGTTCCATTTTGTGTGAATGCTCCATAGAAGACAACTGAAACCTTATTTCAGAAAGTACTTAGCGTTCTATAGAGCCTCATGTTGAAAGCAGAGTTCAAGGATCTTCCTGCAATTTAAAGGTCTCTGTCAAGCACAGGGAGCAGGTGCCAATCATCTGTGAAAAATGTAATCTAGGTCCCCGTGGCAAAGGCTAAAATAGCCACATCTCTATTGCAGTGCTTCCTGAGAGAGGCTTCTTTCCTTCCCTTAGCCAGCCCCACTGCACAGCCTGTGTGGACTAAACAAATTTTTTAGCTACATACTCCCTGTACATGGGCTCATCTTAATTAAAGCAGCCATTTGAAGTCCTCCCTGCAGCTTATAAATTTTCAGCTTTTCAACTCCTTATGTAGTCGGAAAAAAGCCTAAACATTCTTTGTGTCATTGGCCATTGTGCACTGCTCTGCATCATGGCAGTCTGATGACACAGCTAAAGGAAGCACCACTTTAACAGACTCACGTCAGTAACTGCAGCAATGGCTGGTGCTGCCTGCAACTTCTCTCATTCTTCTACAAGCACCTTCCCCCCTTCTCATGCCATTGCACCACTTGGCTCCACATTTGATCATCTCTCTACCCTGGAGCCTTTGAAAGAACCATGCATTTCTATTTCACCCATTTTCCTGACCTACTACCCTACCTACTACCATATATTAACAGTAACAAGACATCAATCTTAAACTAATTTTTTTTTTCAAAGTTCTTTGAGTGTTTGGGTTGAATTAGAAGCAATGATATGAGGAATAACTCCACACCTCTTTAGCACAAATTTTCTTCAATCAAAAAGACGAATTTAAAAATATTCATACGGACATTACAAGAAAGATGAGAAAGGGAAAGGAAGTGTTTTATTGCTGTCATATTCAACACACAACCTTCCATTCACAACTCCCTAAACCAGAAGTTACAGCCTGAGTGCAGAACTCTTTTTGCGCTACTGCAGAAAAACAGGACCTCTGAAAAAAGAAGTACCTATAAATGTCAGCAAGCCATGGGCCACTTTGGTGAGCCACAGTTCTACAATACCCAAAGCCATAGCTATGATTGCAACCAGCTGTTGGCTTGATACTGTTTCAAAAAAACATTCAATATTCCTACTAGATTTTCTTCTAAGAGGGGCACCTATGGTATATGCTACCATTTTACTTATGTAGTCCTCATTGGCGAGGTATGGTGGGACACTGCATTCATGTTAGAATAGGAATATTCATTTTTACGGGGACTTGTACGGGCTTTTTATTTATGCTGACTGTTTTCTTTTTATCCTATAGCAGTGATGGGAGTTCTCTCATGTTCTTCAGAGACTGGTGCTTCATTTTATATATGCCTGAAGTTGTGTTTACTATTGGGAAATATGCTTCCTCCATGAAAAATCCTGTTGGGACCAGAACTAAGACAAATCAATCGTTCCAGAGATTGGAAATGGATGTTGGAAGCAGAGCTGTGTAAAATTATGAATTCCAAGACTGAGCAGATAAATCCAGCCTCCGATTTATTTAGCAAGCCTTGCATCTCTGAGCCTGCACCACAATTTGGGTTCAAGCCTCCATAGGTTTACTGGAGCAATATCTCCATACATATCTAAAGAGCCTCAGAGTGGTTTCTTCTCATGAAATTTTTTTTCTCTGAAAACATACAGATTTTTTTTTGTTTGAATTTAAACAATTTTCCAAGTGCATTCCAGGCAATTAGAGGCTTATTAATGAAAGCATTGCCTTGTGAGTTCCGTGGCAAGTAATGTAATACACAGTGACACAGACAACAGACGTACAATCAGTAGTACACATTCAACATCTGTGGAGTAACAGTCCTCAAAATAGAAATGGGGTCAGTTCATGACAGTGATGCAAAAGAAAGGCATGGAAAACACCCTAAATTTGAAAACCTGTGGTACAAACAATTTACCAAGGAGTAAGAAATCTGCTCTCTAAGCACAATGGTGTTCAGAGGTCATTCCTGCTTCTCCTTTTCTTGGTGAATTCTTGGTGAACCTGTAATTAAAAAAATAGGGATTTCATTTAGAAAGAGAATTATGTATGCCATGTTTCCCATTAACACCTCAGTCACAATGAATCAACTCTTCATCTACATAATTCTAAACCTTCCTCAAGAATTACAGTAACTCAATAAAAAGATAAAAGTAGAATTATCGATACACTAACCACTGTGAAGCCCTGCTCACACTATCTAGGCCATTTGCCTTCCAGCTGTCCAAATCCCATTGCTCTCTTTTGGTTTCCACCATTTCAATCAGGCAAGCAAACATTTTAGACATCCTGAAGGGTACCTGTCATACCAAATACTGACATTACTGAACACCATTAATATAGTACCTCTTGACACCAATGCCACTCAACACATTTGCTAAATTGCTCTTAACATGCCAAGTGAACAAGCAAAAAAAACTCAACTCCAAAAGATCTGTCCTTAAACTGGTACTGTGCCCCCCCACCATTATTTCCTATGTATTTTTAACATACACCTTCTATAGGTTAAAAAATAATAATTACTTTCATTCTTGAAGTGATTTGGAAAAGGTATTTGTGAAACAGAAGGATTGCAGGAAGAAATTTGCATTAACTAATTAGCTATGTTTATGTCTGCCAAACACATAAGATTCTATTATTGACCCTCTGAACCTTTAATTTCTGATGACTTAAAATTTACAGGGGCATTTAATTTTCTTGCCTACTATTGGGAATGTTGAATAAGTTGTAGCTAGCATAATCATAAATGACATAACTCAGGAAAATTACAACTGCTTTTTATTACATTTCAAGATAACAAATACAAAAAAAATGCAAATTCTTGTTTATTATTTGACCATTTTAGCCAAAGTAGGAGAGCAATTTTCTTTATTCCTTTTTAATAGGAAATGGGAAGGTAATTTTGAAATCTCTGCCTTTACTGAATCCAATGTGCAGTGTCTTCATTATTTAGTCACTGCTGATTAAGTTAACTCTGGCTAAAGTATGAGTCATTCACCACTATACAAATTTTTGTGCTCTTGTGTTGCATGAAACAGAATAGAAAGAAGAAATTGTCCAAAATATTTTAGCACTTATTATTTGCAATACCTTAAACTACAGTGAGGCACAAGAAATAGACAGCAATGTTCAGAGATTAACATATACATTTTACAGCTTGGCCCTCAGGCTGGCTTTTAGCCTGTGTGCACCACACAAGATTTCAAACAATAGTAAGTAATGATGAAAGAAGACTACATTTTGAGAACCTCAAGTAACAACTATACCCAATTCTCCTAATTTTTGAGGTATTGACTTATTGTCCCCTCTTATTTTTGTAGGAGCAGAGAAGTTAACAGCATGAGGTACTCTTTCTGTTTTGGGTATCAATAAAGATTGTTTCTACATACTGATCATTCCTTTTGAATGAAAGACCATTAAATTTTACCTAGCTGACTTTGTAAGAAGTCTAAAATCAGGGATGTTAAACTCTAAAGAGTGTCCAACTAAAGCACATTTTCTAAATAGTCTTTCAGTCTAGAGCCAAGAACAACAGGATGGGGAGTATTAGAAAAGAAACACCATTTCCTTTGACAGCTTCTCCAAATGATTCATCCCCCTCCCTCAAAGAAGACACAAATTCCCCTTCCTACTTGAATCTGTCTGACTTTTGGTTCCAGACATTTGCTCTTCCTTCTGGTTTGTCTCATGAGGGTTAAGCACTCTGCCTTTGCTTCTCAGGAAGCTGCTGTTCTCTCTCATTATGTTGCTTTCTTTGATGATCTAGATGTATTGAAGTAAAGGCTCTCACATTAATGCACTTTATATTCCACATTCCGATGAAATTTTGTTTTATTGTTCCTTATTCCCTAATTCCTTTTTCAGAACTGGACTACAGAACTATGTAAAATACACAGTGTTCCATAACCAGACATACACTTCCCATTTTCTCCCACTCAAGATTACTCATTTCAGAAAAGCATGTACAGATGTTTTAGGGATGGAATTACTCACTGATAGTTTCTTCTGAGTTCATGTCATCTGCAACATCCAGATTTTTTTCAAAACAAGTTCAGTTTGGTCCTTTATTCCTTTTTTTCCCTTTGGAATACAGAAATTATCTGTATTTAAATCAAATATGCTGAAATAATACAAAGTAGGGTCATTAAATTCAATTTTTACTCTTCTTGCAGTCTCTGTCATCTTACAGTCAACATTTTTTTACCATCATTTTTTTTATTTTTAGGTAATAAATCCTACCTAAAACTAACACTTAATGTGGTGCATAAGCCAACAAATCTACTAGAAATACCACAACAAGGAGATTTTACAAGATATCCACTATCTGACTTGAAATTTATTTAACAAACACTTGATTTACTGATATTATTCTAGTGTCATTTTAAAATTTGAATCTCATTGAATGAATGTCATTGAGATAGTTTTTATGAGGCTACCTTTAGCAACCAAAGTTATAATCTGCTGGAGCAAGACCTGTTTTCCATAGAAAAATGTGAAACTTATGGCTTTACAGTTTTGTTTAACCAAATCCAGTATCAGGCCTTCCTATTACAGTGCCTAAGGCTGAGCACAGTTTAACACATTTCTCATGCAACGCTTGTCTACTTCAAATATCTCTCAGAAGTGTTATAATCTTTCACATTTATTAGATATTAATGTTAGCAAGAAAGACATCTTAACCACTGATATTAGACAGTAGCAAATCATCCAGGCTTTCTGTCTGAAATGTTTATCTTTAAACATTGTTAATTAATATCCTCCTCAGTGGATGAGAAGTCAGTATGTCATCCTCATGTGATAGTGGCACATCAGCTAATTTGTTTTCAGATACAGAAGTGAAATGGTTATGAATGCTTGTCTCTTCCCTGCATCATTTTTTAGCACCCCCATATATAAATGGATTTTGTTATCTTTTGTCTGTTATATACAGGAAATTTTAAGTATTTTTCTGCTTTTGTCCCTTTTAAAACCATTATTCTAGACTCCCTCAAGAGTTTTCTAGAGAACCCTAATTTTTAAGGTTTTATAGTCATTCATGTTTCCCCTCTTAGTTAATGTTTTGATTGTTTTAGCTGAAAAATTTATTTCTCCACTGAAACAGAAAACCTCTATTAAAGCTGGGCTCTTCCTCAAAGACACACTATTGCAGTTTTTTCTCTTCCCCATAAAATATAAGATCAAAACTTTTAGTCACATTTTTCCATCTGAATTTTATTTATACTTGTACTTATCTTTGATAAATAAGGCTTTTCATAACCTAAAGTAAATATTTGACTGCTTGGTGTCTTCCCTTTTCCTTACAATAGAAGCAAACAGATAATAATGATTGATTTACAAACTACCAGTGAAATTACAATCCAGTCGTAATATTAACTTTGACCATCAATTTAGGGCTCTAAATGTGACAAACATATTCATGTTTTATCATCAGGGAAAGAAAAACATAATCAGTAATAGTATAATGTATTATACTATATAATAGTATAATGTATAATGACTTTATACAATGACTGTTGGAATCTCTCCTCCAAAATGAAATTTCACAGTAACAAAAAAGTCTCATTTCTAAATATTCAAAACAGTGCTTCAACAGTAACTTTTCTTTTTTGTTCTGACTAAACAATCATTAAATATATCCAGAATTCCAAAATTTAGACTACAATATTTAGCCATAATTATTACAGTTCTACCTTATATTTTTATTGGTGTATTGATTACCTGTAAACAAGAAAAGGGATTTTATCACAACACCACATTCCCCTAAGTGCATCACTAAACTCCTCCAAATGTCCTAAGTAGAATTTAGCCAACCAATATTACTGGCTTGTAATGTCTCAGCACTCAAAAATAGTTCCAAGCAGGTCTTAGGAAAATGTTCCTCACCAGTGGGATATACAGCTTCTCTTGCCTGCTGTTATGGGATTTTTATTTCTATTTTTATATGCATATTTTTCATTATCTGCAATGAGTCAAAATTGAATAGTAATTTATGGGCAATATTTTTTTAACTAATTGATTTTTTTCCCATTTAGCTGGTTTGCCTCTTAGTCTGTATCAGTCTCGCTGCTCTAGTACTCTTTCTTCTGAACTACATCATTAAGGCTTTTTCAAATAGCCTCCAGATTAATCTGGATCACTCTAAAATCCAGACTACAATCCCAAATCTTGAAGAATACTTGTCAGAATGAATACTTGAACTCCTTAGTGTTTCCTACGTTCTCTCTTTCTCAGAAAACAAAGTTGTCTACTTTTTCTTCTGCCATTTTGCAATTTCAAGGCTATCTACAGACAGCAGTGTGCAACTATCATGTCATTTGCCCCTATTTAAATAATTAATTTGATGAAATTTGCTGTACACTCCATAACCTGGCCTAATTGTGTAAGTATAATTTAAGACTTTCACTGAAGAGAAATTCATATTCCTACGGCATGAAAGTCCTCTTCTGAATTCTCAATATTTTTAGTAACAAGCCATCAGGCATTTCAATATTAATAAGTTTGTTGTTTCATCAGGTGTTTACTTTACACAGAAGTTAAATCATAGTGCATTTACAAGAATAAATATTCCTAGCCAAGCTGAGCAAATTCTGGTTGTCATTTTTATCACTGAAATCTCCAGCCTATTAATTTAGTCTTAACTATTTACTGTCACTTTAGTACAATTTTATTATTTTTTCAAGTTACCCATGGCAATATCTCTGTAGACTTTGTTTCCTTGAATACTGCATAGCACAAGAATTTGCATTTCCAAAATAAACATTGTCTCCTGCAGCTTTTGGCACAACTTGTTCTTTGCAAACCAGAGCTTCATTCTATCTGCGTTTCAGAAGAAAGAACAACACAAAAACTTTAGGAGACCCACTAGGAGCATATTAAGAGACATCTGCAGGATCAGAGCAGGGTAAGAGCGTTCAAAGGAAGCTTTCTTCCCAGTGACAAACATCAATCAGAAAGCATGTTTTTGACAGAAAAGGCTTCAGTTAAACAGGTTTTCTGCAAGTAAAGAATTAGTGGGGAAATTATTTTTGAGATAAATTACATAAACAGGTTATACACTCTACAGATGATAATATAAAGAAATAGTCCCAAC
Source organism: Passer montanus (assembly GCF_014805655.1). Taxonomy (NCBI): domain Eukaryota; kingdom Metazoa; phylum Chordata; class Aves; order Passeriformes; family Passeridae; genus Passer; species Passer montanus. The sequence goes on from NW_024357614.1 coordinate 1,199,005, forward strand.
AAATACTTGCAGTTTGGTAGATCATAAAAACCACTGTGCAAGAAATAAAAGTTATCAGTCAGGCCTGCCTTGTTTTCCAGGAGATTTTCCTTGGTGTCCAGAGCGTGGCACCCTTCATCCAGGCAAACAGCAAAGCTGAAGCAGTGGTGTCCCTGATATCAGTGAAGTTCTGGTAGATAAAAACATAAAGAGACAATTTACCTTGAAAATACCTTTATTGAGAGCAGTGAATGATCCTCCTGGAGTCATGCTCAGTTTTCCAAGAATTTCATTAGACTAGCATTTATCAAAGTACTATCTGAAATATTACCAGCTCTGAAACTTATTATAAAGGGAGGGAAAATCCAAGCATACAAAGGACACATGGTGTTCCTAATATTTTAAGATTTTTCAATTTGTCTAAAGCATCTGGATACCATACATCTCTAGTTATCTTTCTAGTAGATGCCTCAACCAAACATTTTCTAGATAGAGAAGACTGTAAATATGTTTCCACCTTTCAGGGTGACTTTTCATTGCTTTCAAATTACTCATTCTTAGTCAACCTGCTTCTCTTTCACCCCACAAGAAAGAGTCAACTGCACATTCATTTCAGTGGCCTTTAAGAGGTGCCACTGCAGGAAAATAAATCCTGAGTACTAGTCCTCTTTTGCCTGGGATCTTCCACACATGTGCAAAGTGGATGTGAAGTACTGTCATGCTTAACCAGAGAGAGTAGCCCCCAAGTAAAAGCAGAGACAACTTGCAGCATTTGAGAAAAAGAGAGCCTAAGTGTTGCTGAAACTCTGCAATGGAAAGCAATATTCCTCCCCTCTGGCAAATCTCTACCACTGGGACCATCCTCATGTTACTGCTGATCAGACATCCATTCCAACAATTTTAGCCTACCAGCAGTGTTTTGCTCCTCTGCCATAAAACACTGCACATGTAAGATAAATTTCCCTGCAGCTCTAAATGTGTATTTCACCCCCTCTCAATTTTATCATTACTTCTTTACTTTCCTTGTCTTTTCTCACGCATTTTTCACCTCCCAACAGTATCTGAACAAATTAAAGAGGAGCTTGTTTCTGCATAGCAGATTTCTTCTTCTTTCTTGACAGCTGTGCTTTAACCCAGGAAAGATTTTAATCAGGCTTCTGAAGCAATAGCCTTGAATATAAGCATACCTTCAAGAGAGGAGTATACCTCTAATAAATTTTGAAAATAGTCCATAGGTGAAATAAAATACACTAACCTTAAAAACACCATTCTTCTTAGGTTGGGTTGCCATGTATATAAGTGTGTAGCACTCTAATACACATTCATGAAAAGACATTTGCCTCATCTAAGATCTGAAGCAGGTAATTTGTATATTTCTGTAAACTAAAAGAGTGTAAAACACTCGATAGACCTCACTACGATGACAGTTGCTTTTTTTTTAATTTTCAGAGGAACTGCTGGGCTATTAGCCAGGGAATAGTGGAGCCTGTAGGCTCTTTTGGTTTACTTTGAAAGTGTGACCTATGAGTTTTAAGTTTTATGTGTGTACGTCTATCTCTCACAAATCAACTTCAATTGTGGAACAGTTTTCCTCTGTGTATACGTAGATAATGAATTCTTCCTGTTGCAAAGTGACCTCTAGAGTCTGAGAACTCAGTTTCATTTCAATTTGTGTCAATGAAATACTTGACAAATTGCTCTATTTAGAGTCACGTATATCCTGGATTTCAGTGCTGAGCACTGCTATCCCTCTGACAAAGATAAATCAGCCTATAAGGTTTGCCCTGTATCTTCATGTCATGGCTGCAATTACAGATGTGAGTCCAAAGTGTAGTCTCTGAACAAAGCAGGATGCATCACAGTGACATAGTATTTACTTTCACACAGATAGAAGGCATTAAGCAAGTTGTAGATTTTAGGAAAAGCTTTAAAGAGAATATGAGAACTAATTAAAGAAAACCAAACCCTTTAGCAATGTAAGTGTATATAGATTTTTTAGGTAAGTTCATACAGATTTTTTTTTTGTGGGGTGGGGTTTTTTTCTTCTCTTTTAATGAATATTAGTTAGATTCACTGTCAGCTCAGTTTAGCTTTGAGGCTATTGATTTAAGACTCTCCACGACATAAAAAGCATTTCTGGAGGGAAGCCATGTCTTGGCTTCTTTTCTGACTCTGCAGGATCCTCCTGGAGGAGCCATAACCCAATCCTCTTTATTAACAAAAAAAACCCCAACAAAAATTGTGTACTGTTGTTCTGAAGGCAAAGCCTTTACCACAGAGATGATGAAATCATGCACTCATTATTTGCCCTTCCATATGCTGCACTGGTAAAAGCCAATGATTCTTGGAGCAGCTGGCACTTGTTCCTTTTCTCCTTGCTCCTAAATTATTTCAGCTTCACCTGTTCCTTTCTCAAATTACCCCAAATCATTTTTCATTTCTAGGGTTATGCCAACAGTAATAATTGTACCAACTGGTACCTAGACCTGAGACCAGTGGGTCACTCCTTTCTGAATTGGTGGGTTCTTAATTTCTTTGAGTGGAATCAAAGTTTTGCAAAATTATCCAAAAGATTCCAAAAGAATGGGCAGTTTCCCTGAGAAATATATATATGCAGTTTAAAAACATATGCTATTATATATCTTAATATTCAAAAAATATATAATGTCAGGTCCACAAAACCGAGTGATGAATCAAAAACATTAAAAAGTGTGACTAGATTAATTAGAAATGGTCTGACTCCAAAATCCACAGTGCAACTGTTACAAAGTTGATAAAGCCTTCAAGTACTCACACAAGTAAAAATTGGACTATTTCACTGAAGATCTTTTCTCTTTTCAACAATTTTCATTACATTAAATTCTTACTGACTCTAAAACCATGAACAGACTTTAGCTTGACAGTATCAATTTAGGTCTTATACACAAATTATTAGTGAAAGTTACAGTCAAGGTTCATGTTTTTTAAGAATTAACTACTTTTGTTCAGTAGGAGAAAGAAGGCAGATACATGCATGGTTTGTATGCTTCTTGAAGGTAAGAAATAAATCTTTACTCTTCTGGTGTTTGTGAAGACCTGAGCACGCAGAGTTTGCAGTGCAGCGGTATGTAGTCCACTTGTACTTTTATATTATCCTTTATATTTACTGGGAGAATTTTTTTGGTTTTTTAGAAGCTAGTCTTTCTCCTCAACATCTGTTTTCCCTACAGATAGCTATTACTCCACATTTGCAAAACAGTCTCCTCCTGTTCTGCTCTTCAGTATTACGAGATAGTGGATTCTAAACTTTCCATTAATGGCTTTTAATTCAGTTCTCATAAGTACTTCATTACTGTGTTCAGTAGGAGCTGAACACAGCTTAAAACCTTGAGTAGGTCTCATTGACTGAAGGCTTCAAAAATAATTCAGTTCCATCTATCATTTATGATCCAATGTGATTAAAAGACATCAGCCACAATCCAGAATCTCTATGACTGTAAGATAGTCCTAATGCAAAAGCCCTAATCAGATCCTAAAAATAATTATCAGTAGACAAGACTAATAAGAATACATTGTCTATTTCTATCCAAGACTTATGTTTGTAAAAGAACGGATTATTAGAATTTTCCATATGTTTCATTTTAGGGGAGTGACTTACAGCTATCAGTGTGTCCCTACAGGCTCTGAAGAATTGAGACAAAGGAATGGTGAAATCCATGTCTAATGCATCTAAAAGAAATCTCAGAAAAAACACATAACTAAACTTCAGTATATTCCAATCTACCTTTTACAAGGACATTTTGAAAAATATGAGTATCATTACAAGTAATATTGCTGATATTATTTTCAGGGGAAAAAAGTCCCCCACAACCTCCACAGAAACATGTTTTCTGCAAGCATAAGTGTTCAGCCTCCTCATATATAGTCACAGTAAATCAGAGCAGACTTTCATGCAGATTGTGTTAAAAAGGAAAGGAAGAACAACTGAATTTGATGCCATGCTGGTTTTTGTATTTTTAACTGGGGTTAGGATTAAAAAAATTTAAATTATATTGAAGTAGAGTTAACAAAAGACAAGATGTCATAAGCAGGATCACTAATCAAACACAACCAAGATAATATGCACATGTCTTGCTCAATGGGAACTAATTACTATAACATTAGCTTTGCAGTGTTTAAACAACCATTTCATTATATTTTTTTCTACACTGATTAAATTTTCTCAGCATTTATAATGCATCATTACATCTGCTTTGTGCACAGATAATGCACAGCATAGCTGCTCGTTAAAACTTCACTGCTCTCCTTCAAAATTTTAAATAAATCTAATTTGAATAATTTGCATAAAGTTTTTTTAAAAATTGCTAGTCCTTTATTAACACCACATCTTAGGTGTGAAGTGACTAGACTTTGCCACTTGTCAAAAGCTGTGTTTTTTCAGTTTCAGAGCCTCAGGGAACTACACATGCCAGAGGTAAATAATAGTAAGATCTAGTAATGAATATTGGTACAATACAGCAGCTCACAGCCGAGCTCGGTATGAGCACATGACCTTACTGCTATTCTCCTTGTTGCTATGGCGTTTTGTCTCAGGAGTGCAGTAATGGACAAAAATTAAAATGTTAGTCTTGTGGTTCATAATAATCTTCATGGATGTAAAGAATACTGCAGAGAACAACTAAGGAAATGACTTGTTGAAACTCTTTCAGGAAGAATGCTATATTCTCTCCAGTAAAAAGCTACAATGTAGCAAGTGTTGTACAAGATTGTTGCAGTGAAACCTCTGCATCTGCAGGGAAAAAGCTACTTTCTTGTTGCTTTACACTAAGAAATTAAAAAGCTTAGATTATATTTTTCTTTTAACATTGTGAAGCAATAATTTATATTTTTAATTATTGACCATGCAATTTCTCTTTGCCATTTATGATACATTTTTTTCATGTTTCCTAAACCTCTTAACTTTAATGTATGAATGTTAAATGTTCTACTTGGAAATATAGTTTGCTACCAGGGAAGACAGATCTGGGAATCCTGAGGGCCCTGGCTCCCAAAAACACAGTTGTGAATTACCAGGAATTTGAAGCACCATTTCAACTCACGAAGCATTATGAATTTTGGGGGAAACATTGTAATCAGAGTAAAAGCACTCTTCTGTAGGACATCAGAAAAAAATATTCATCTTCTTTCATTTCTGCACCAAGAAGTTATAAATCTTGACACACAAGAAGGCTCAATCAAAGCCAGGCTCAGCTTTCAGTGACATTGGTGTAAATCTAAAAAATCTTCTCTCACATTTAAGGAGTAAAGATAGTAGTATCTAAAATAGGGATTTACCCTCACATGTTTAATATTTCTATTATTTTAATTGGAATAAATCCTAAAATGGGGTGCTAAAGATGTTAAATTTATTTCCAGTCTAATAGTTGCTCTTTAATTATTTTACTTCTGCAGTGAACCAAAATTATTACACAAATACTGTTAAATTGATTATTAATGTTTCTGTTCAAGATATTGCATTACTCCAGGAAGAATCCAGATAAAGGATTATATTGTCAGTGTAGCTGTGCAAACATTGGTCCCTCCAAAGGAATTATCACATGACACAAAACAGTGAATTGGACAAATGATGGAAATACTTTACAGACTCATTTGAAAGATCACTGTGATGATGGTAACGATGAACATTTACAACTGGGCAACATCCAATTTTTTGTCCAAAAGGCATATTGTTTTGTTTATTTGTTTATCTTTCTTTTCAAAGTCCCTAAAGTCTACTTTCCTCTTGTGTGGAATGTGATCTGTGCTCAACTGCTTTCTCCTTGCTCTATGGACAATTCACAATAAGAAAAGAAAAGTAACTTCTACTTTTTCAATAGAAATATAGAAATTTCTATAATATTTTCTCTTAGAAAAAATTAAATATTTTATCTACTGAGTAAAACAGAACTCATCCTCTATCTTCTCCTCAAAGAGAATATTTTTTCAATGGGAATTAAACAACACCAAAATTATGTAAGATATACCCAGTCTGTATTAAATGGATAGCAGTAGGAGTTTTATATGGATACAAAAGTCCAGCACCAGTTTCAGCTTGATAGGCATGCTGGTCATAATTATCCTCAACAATGTTTGTCTCAGGGAAGATTGCTGCTCTGTCCACAACCAGCTTTTTCTGAAGGCAGAAGCTCTTGAAGTCCTTTTCCTGTATTTATACACAGCTATTTCAAAATAAAGGGCTGGCCTGTAAGCAAAGAAATACATGCTCCTTCCCTTTCCTCCTTAGAGACACTACACTGCTTAAAGTTCCCCAAATAAGCCAAACACGAAAAAAAAAAAGCAAAACCACAGCAACAAAACAATAAAAAAATAAAACCACCAAAAAAAAACAAACAACTAAACTAAACTAAACTAAAAAAAAAAAAAAAAAAACCAAAACAACACTAAAAGGAGCCAGAAGATTGTAAAGAACACCAGAGGGTAACCTCTGTCTTAAGACTCAGAGCCATTCTGCAGTGGTCCTATAATGAAAGCTTTTAAAATCCTTTCATTAGAAGTAATTACAAGTTCCTCTCTTGAAGAGAAGAGCCTTCTTCAGAAAGTTTTACTCCCCTGTACCTTCAGCTGCCAGAAAATCAGAGGCAAGAAGCAGGAGTCTGAAGGGCCAAGCAAACTACAGACCTTTCACCTTCTAGATCATGAGACCAGACCCTTCAGAGATGAACAGCACAGCTCTCCAGACCACAGCCTCTCATTCAGTGCAAAGTGACAATGCCCTACGGCACATTTAGAACTCTTCAATTAAGCTAATTCTTCCCGTTTCCCCCTCATTTCCCTTGAACCATTTTTAGTGCATTTTAGGCTCAGAACAGCCCTCCCTCACACCAAAGGGATTAACAGGTGCTTCTGCACTCAGATGATGTGAGCTGATCCTGTGGCAGGGCAGCAGAGGCAGGGTGTGTCTGTCTCCAAAGGAGGACACGTTCACTCTATCACCGGTTCCCGCTTGAGAATCACAAGATTTGTAGATGAGCATCCTTTTTCCTTTGGTAAAAATAACACCTACTGCTCTCAGTAAAACTAGGAAGGACATGCCAGTGACAATTTTCTTTCTTTTTTTTTTTTTCTTTTGGTTGGGGGATCTCTTTAAATCTTCACAGAGCAAGTGGAAAGGAATAGACAAATGACATGGACAAAAGTTGCCTAAATAAGAAGGAATCAAACTATAACAAAAATATATCAGTCAGGAAATCCAGCAGCTCTTAAGTTAAGTCAATGAAAGAGATCAGGAACATGTAAGTGTAATATGCTGGATGCTATATAATTTTCTAACATAATTTTGGATCAAAATCATCCCTTCTTAAATACAATCAGTGTTTTATTCAAAGAATGGCTAAGGGATAGTTCCTTCATTACTCTGAACAATATCCTGCACCAGGTAAAGCTTTGCAAGATAGAGATTAGAGAGATGGATAGATAGATAGATAGATAGATAGATAGATAGATAGATAGATAGATAGATAGATAGACAGATCGATCGATCCTGACTTATAATTCAGGCTAAATATTTACGTTCTCCCTACCCCGCTACCATAAACTAACTCAGCTACTTTTCCTGATCACACTTTGACCCAACTAGCTGTTAAAGATCCTTAACAGATGGTGCATTGTATTATTATTTTTTAAATTTTTTTAGCAAGTATCCTACAGTTGCTGCACTGACCTGCAAAGTTTCTGTGAAAGAAAGATGTAGACAAATGTATAGACAGGACAATAAATTCAATCTGTGAATTTGAGGCCAAATTGTAGGATAGTATGAAGGATAACTAAAATTCATAGAGATTAATTTAATATGTGGTCAATAAATATCATAACTGCCTTGGTTAAGAAGTAGAAGCAGTAGAAGTTCAGTTCAAGTTAAGTTTTAGGGTATTCAGCTCTGCTTTTCCCCCCATACCTGTTATCTCCACATCACGGTCGGCTGATGAAGTCCTGCCTTAATGCAATTTCATCTTCTGCTCAAAGAGACACCCCAAAGCCTCCTGGGTCCTTTTCCATTACCAAAAAAATCATATTCTGTTGTGCCTGGTTTTACTACCCCTAGAGCAACTATTTATCATTTGCTGGAAGCAAAACAAAACAAAACAAAAAAAAAAAAAAAAAAAAAAGAAAAAAAAAAAAAAAAAAAAAAAACAACAGCAACAAAAAAAAAAGTTTTACCTTTCTTTTCTACATTTAGCATAACAGTACAGAACTCCAGGTATTTGAATACAAGAAATACCATTGCACACTGTGGCCTCCCCAACAGAGACTGCTAGGTAGATCACACAAACAGGGAAAGGTTAAGGAAACAAAAGAGAGAATCTTCACACAAAGCTTTGCAAAAAGCTCACCTGAGTCTGAAAAGAAACTTTCTAGAGCAAGAGTGTTTTTAAAATACACAAACAGTGAAAGAAAATACTTGGTAATGAAGTAACACCTTCTCCATTAAAATGCAATTCTAATGAAATAATTTTTTGGTACTGGAAGAAAAGCTTTCCTCAGTGCATAAAATATGGCATTATCTGATACAAAAATTTAATTACTATCTTTATTGGAAAAAAAAATTAGGTGCAATTTATCCAACTCATCCCCTTGTGGATAAAAAGCAGAACAGCTTCCAGCTGAAGTTTGACTCTACATATCTGTTTTTGCACAAAAATGCTTTTCCTTTTCCCATCTATTTTCCTCATGGTTTTCATCTTGTATAATGATAACACTATCATGATCCTTGGAACCTAGCTAGGCCAAGTAACTTAATGCACTTATGCAAGGACATGAATTTTGCATAACCTAAGAGGAGTTTAGTGGCATTTCACCCATTAGTGCTCAGGACCCTATGGAACACTTCAAAGACTTTATGAGAGTGACCAACCAATGGAACAGGCTGCCCAAAGAGGTGTGGACTCTGTCTCTCTGTGGAAATTCAAGAACTCTCTGGACACAGTCCTGTGCCATGTGCTCTGGTTGAGCCCTGCTTGAGCAGGGAGGCTGGAGCAGATGACCCAGTGAGGTCCCTCCCAACCCAACTTAACCCGACCCATCCAGTGACCCTCTGATTCTGTGACGGGGGTGGCTATAGATGTGTGTGTGACCCTGTACGAGCTCTCTGTCCTTTATCACTCCAAACATTTTTACTCCTGTGAAAACAAAAAGGAGTTCTTTGGCATTTTGAGGATTGAGCCAGCAGTTCTGCACAAATGAAGCACCAGCTCAGGTGGACTGGCTGTCATTGCACCAACACAGTGAGCACTGCTGTGGCTGTGCAATGACATCTTCCACTGTACCCATTTCCCTTTCCAGTCTGGAAGCAGCAGGAATGTCCCCAGGTGCTCTGCTCCCATCTCCTCTGTGGCCATGGCTCAGTCAGGGGCAACTCCTTCAATGCTTTTTACTGTAAAATTCAACTGTGATTTGGGTTTTTTTAAAAAAATTGATCTTTGTGTCATGCTTAACCAAGAAAACTGAAGACTTGACAAAATAAAAAACTTGGGCCAGGAAATAAGTCAAGTGTAACTGCAAACAGCCCATTTCTCACCCAGCAGGAGTAACGTAGCACTGCCAAGAGACCTAGCAGATTCAGGACAGGTAAAGCTTCCTCACAGAGGATCAGCAGGTGCTGTTCTACAAAGACCTCATCTCTATTTGCAGCTTGCTCTTTGGAGTTAGGCTAGAAAATATTTCAAATAACCAAAAAAAAAAAAAAAGCAAAATAAAAGTTTTATTATTGTTCTGTTCTGCTAAGGAGAATAGAAATAAAAATAGAATTTGGGGCAGAGACAGCAGCACATTATGGTAGCGGACACACTCATTTCTTCCTGAAAGATAATACTATCTTGTCAAGATCTATCCCATAAAGGGCTTCATATGCTGCAGTTCCACTTCCTCATATTCATGCTGAAAAGTTCAGAAATTGTTTTCTAGGGACTCAAAACCAGAAATCATTCTTTCTATCTAGGTTACCTTAAGGATTAAAAAGGTTAGCAAGCCAAACAAAACAGTAAAGAAAGAGTGGTATAAAGTGGAAACCTGAAAAGATATGAGAGTAAAGGCAGTATTCACAACATATTAAACACAACCTACCAAAGAGTTTCAGCAGGGGCAGGAAAATTTGGTTTAGTATAATGAGCTGCATTCATAGCAATTCCCACAGAGAGATGTCAGGAAACAAAACAAACAAAATTTTGCTCTCATGTACCATTTTAAGTATTACCTCACCAGAAACCAGCCCCACAAAAATTGTCAGACAGAATTCAGGTACTATTTCTAAAAAAGCAAAGTTACCCATGGGAAAGGACTTGTACTAAGATCAGCAAAGCACTCTGTCAATTAGTTATTCTGTGCCCAGACTCTCTCAGGGCTCTGCATGAGAATACACAACCACTGGATTGTGTAAAGCTTTGCTGTCTGTGGCTCATTGTGAGTTACGTGTACAAGTCTGGAGCATTCTGCAGCACACAATGACTGCAGGTGTGTAGCACTGAGCACAAGCACTTCAGACCTCACACAGTGACATCCCCAGCACAAACAGAGTCCAAGTACTAAGTAGCATCAGGGAGACACAAAATTTAGAATTTTGTGAGGCATATTTGGTGCTATAGACTTTGGGGAGGATCCTTCATGCCTGCCTGATATCTTTTCCCAGGTAGGAAAAGGATGACTGCTTTCTATCAGCGTACAAGCAAGCAGCATCTGTGACTGGGGAAATTAAGACCTTGTCCATTTTGTGTTTGTGAAGTGTTTAAACTGCTCAAATTCCTGTATTTTAAGTAAAAATATAAAGCAGCCAGAGGTACCTTGCATACAACCATCAGTAGTCCTATTACATAAAAGAGAGACTTCATGGAAACTGTTTGGATTGGATGTTGCTTGAGATCAAAGAGACTGATGCTAGAAAAACCCTTTTTCAAACAGAAAGTCACTCAACTGCTCAATTAAACTGAGTTCTATTGCCTCATTCCTGAAACTGGATTGGAGCTTCCCTGGAACAAAGCGACTGTAGATTTGGGACTGTGAGGTATTCTGTCTCCTACGTTCCTCAAAATGCCTGCACAAAATCACTGGAAGTCTTTATGCTGTGGCTTCTCCATGTTTGAACAAAATAATTGTATATAGTCTTCTCTACCTATCAGAAGCCATAGTCACAAACATCTCAAACAGTTACATTCTTTGTCCTTTCCATTCTTTTTGCCATCTTTAAATGTATAGATCACAAAATATACTTGTTAACAACAAACTAAAACCAGAAAAAGTAAAAAATATTTCAATAAAAATTCCAATGGCCATATTGACACTAAACATTGTAGGACACAATAGACGAATTTCATTCCACTTCCCACATTTTTAGATTCATCTATATATACAGAGGCGCAGATGTATATTTTTATTTGAATCTTTAGTGTGTGGAAAAAGCATTAGTTCTTTTGACTGGTACTCTGTTCACAGTTAAGTCATTTGTTTTCAAGTGAACACATAATTTATATTAATTTAATTTCTCCTTTCTCAGTCTCATGGGAAGGGGAAAAAGCTAGTTGAAAATTTGTATCTGAACACTCTGACAGCCGCTCTCAGGCAAGTTTTTCGATCTAGCATGACCTACAATTTTTTCTGGTTAGTGAATAATGTAACATTACCTTTCAAATTTCTTAGAGTGGTACTCTTTATTTTAAAAGAATTGAAACTGCATGGAAGGGGACCTGGGGGTTCTGGTCAATAGAAAGTTGAATGTGAGCCAGCAGTGCCCTGGCAGCCAGGGGGGCCAAGCGTGTCCTGGGGAGCATCAGAGACAGCATCACCAGCTGGGCAAGGGAGGGGATTGTCCTGCTCTGCTCTGCTCTGGGGTGGCCTCACCTCGAGTGCTGGGGGCAGTTCTGCACGCCACAACACAAAAAAGACATTGAGCTGTTAGAGAGTGTCCAAAGGAGACCACGTCTATGGTGAAGGGCCTTGGGGTGAAGCCGTGTGAGGAGTGGCTGAACTTGGTCTGTTCAGCCTGGAGGAGACTGAGGGGAGACCTCACTGCAGACACAACTTCCTTGTGAGAGGAAGAGGAGGGGCAGACATTGATCTCTTCCATGTGGTGACAGTGACAGGACACAAGGGAATGACCTGAAGTTGTGCCAGGGGAGGTTTAGTTTGGATATGAGGAAAAGGTTCCTTATCCAAAGGGTGGTTGGGCACTGGAAAGACTCCCCAAGGAAGCAGTCACTGCACCAGCCTGACAGAGCTCAAGAAGCATCTGGACAGTGCTCTCAAGCACTTGACTCTTGGGACTGTGTAGAACTAGGAATTAGATTCAATTATCCTTGTGGTTCCCCTCTAACTCAGGATATTCTATGATTTCATTCTATCGTGTATGACATACAAGAAATAAATGAAAACCTTATAACAAATTACTAATGCTGTTATAAAACATATAAATTTATTATAAATTCTGAAGTTTGTCCAAGTGTTCAATTTTCTTTCCTACATAATATGATCTAGAGAGTACAATGTTTTATTGCATTGAAATCTTCTTCTGGATGTCTTTAAAGATAATCCATTGAGTAGTTAATGCTTAGCTGAGAGAGAGATTTGCAGGATTAGAATGACAAAATCCAAAACTTGAAGATGTGTTCACACAGTTCTGAACAAAAGAGAATTAAAAAGGAGAAGAAACCCAAAGAAAAACTAAAGGAAAAGATAAATTTTAAAAAATAGCAGAGTTGTTTGTTCTTGTTTTAGTTTTGTTTTTTTTTAATAGATCTGTTTGAATCTGTTGAAGTTCAAAGATCATTTTGTTTTACTTGTTTCTATGTCCTTCTGTAGTCTTTCTCCTTAAATTCACCTCTATACTGCAGCACAGTAACATATAATCTCCTCTAACTCTTCTTCTTCCCTAGCATCCCCTCGTTTCTTCACTGGACTTTAGCAGTGTTTCTGTCACAACCCAGATTAGCATCTACCGGAACTGCAAAACCCATTTCAGCATAAGAAAAGGTGGAGAAAGGGGTCAGGAATCCTCACCATAAGTTTAACTAGAGTGAGGTCCCAGAAAGTTTGTAATTTGGGAATTTTAACTGGATGTAGTCTCCCAGACTTCTGGTGCTTCACTATCACTGTCTAGCCAGTGAAAATGTTGATGACTGCTGTAGAATAAATTGCTCTGTATGCATCACTTAAACAGGGAAGAGCCAAAGACTATCAAGCATCACAGCATTGCCACAATTCAAATAATGTCACGAGCTATGGCAAACCTCTATGGAAATTATTCTATTCTTAAGGCGATAGCTCCATTCATGGTCTGCAAAATGTTTGAATCAGATGCCTGCTTTCAAATCAGGTACTTCTGGCAAGGTTTTTGAAAGTGACCTCAGGGAACAGTTCTGGACAAACAGAGGAATTTTCACTAAAACTTTACAAGAAGTCGTTCTTTAAGCATACCCATGCTGTACTTGATCATTTTATACATTTTCGGTAGTGTAAAACTCCCCCTCTGTGGGCTTCACCTCTTGGAGCCAGAAATTTGTCAGGTATTCATGGATTTTCGTCACTTGAACTTCTCTTGTAAACTGGGACTGCGGAGTCTCAGGTATTTTGGACAACAGTACACAAACTCATGGCAGATCTGCTCCTCTTCATCAGTGGAAGAGTGTATAAACAAAAAAATCAAAAGCAGGTTTGCTCATTTTCACATCCATTTACACAACGCAGTTTAGAAGGAGCTAACAATAACTGGGAACTCCATTCTGTAAGCAGTGAGTCAGGTGACATCAGCCAGCAGAGATCATCAAGAGTAAAAGCTAGACCTAGGGCAGAACTGAGTTTACTGGATTCCCTAACCTGTGCACCTCAAAGGACCCTAATTTCATTTCTTAGAGTGTCTTCTTTCCCAAAACAGCAAGTCCCAACACCAAACAGGGACAGACCTCAGCTGAGGGACCATCTTGTTGGCCACAAAGAGCCTTAACAGACTTCTGAGATGAGTGAGTTGAATTCACTGAATAAAGAGGAGTGTTATTTATCTACAAAAATGCCTAAGTCAAAGCTCTAGGAACACACACAATGAGAATTCCTTCACTGTTCACATCCCAGATTTCACAGCCACGTGGTGAAGCACCTGCTATGAAATAAAATCCTGCCCCGGACAGACTCCAGGCTCTCAAACAGGTGGTAATGACACTAACTGAGTCACAGTAGAAATCTGAAGTCCTGCAGGGTAGTCATAAAACAGAAAATGAGCAATTCACCAAGAAACTATATAATTTACCACAAATGTAGCATGTTTATTCAAGAGCTACTTAAAACAGGCTCAAAAAGCAGCACTTACATCACTGATATCATATACAAACCTTGTTCTATTAGAAATTAGAGGTTAAAGTGTGGTGATTAAGTATCTTATTCTTCCTTCCAATATCACAAACACTGGATCATGACATTGTCCTGTCTCACCCCAATGTGCCCATAATTTGCAATCTTTCTTTGCTTATTCATATCTGCCAGGGTAATAGCTGAAAATTTGGGCAGAGAGATTGTAAAATCTGAGTCTCTAAATCTACCAGTCAGTGCCAGGAATGCAACACAGGAACTCACACGGACACACTGTTAGTTTCTATGTAAATGAATTAATGCAGAAAGATAGAAATTAATTTTTTTGTTTTGTTTGGTTTGGTTTGGTTTCATTTGGTTTGGTTTGGTTTGGGGTTTTTGTGCATGATCCTTCAGGGTAAAAAGCAGAATGCTAAATCAGTACAGCAATTCACCCAGATACCCAGGCCTTAATCTTGTACCACTGAAATTAACAGAAGTTTTTTCATTGACTCCAATGATATGATGGAATACTGTAATATCTGAAGCTTCATAGATGCAAGCCAGAAATGTCACAGGAGAGTACCAGAAAACCACTGTAATAAGTCAGAATATCCCTCCAGTAAAATACATTGCTCAAACATCAGATGTCTTCCAAAGCATCTGTATCAAAACATGATTTTGGAACAGTCCCCTTGAATTGGTCATTTCTCCCCCAGCAACCACATTTACAACTCTGCATCAATCTGAGACTGATAAATATGCTGAAAAGGTCATGTCATGCAGCAGTTGCTGAAGGGATACTACAAAAGGCCAGAAGTAATAAGTCATGCAGGAAAAATTTACTCACTAATCTTAAAACTTTTAAGATCCTTCTTTGCAGAATGGCAGAATTGCTTGCAGGAACAGCAGATGGCCCTGCCTAGCTAACACTTTCAGTACCTTGCTTTTCAAAGTATTCTTCCATCACACACTATTTGGTACATTTTCATTGTAGAGTTGGGCCTTTTACAACTGCAGAAGAAAAGAAGATGAGAATTTTGCATAGGTACATTTTAGAATGGAAATTACCTGGCTTTTTCAAATATAATATGTGTATAAGGTATCACCATTTCCAGTGACTCTTACAATAGTCTCAGCATATAGGATATCACAAATAGCATGATGTATGTTCTTTCAACAGTTTAAACTATTGAAAAAATAGTAAAATATTTAGTATTTTATTATAATTCTATCACAGCATATTTGATGTCACAAATATAAGCAGAGTTGTTTTTCTTATCTTTTATTTCCCCTTACCCACTACAAAATAAAACCAAAGAGAGATATATCTGTTTGGTATGAGGGTAAGCTCCAGAAATGAGTGCAATAAATGCTCTCAAAGCATTTTTTGTTTCTTGCAACAAGGCATGGATATTGGAAACTCATCTTGGATACACACTGTCTTTTTGACGTAAAAAGCATATTTAGAAACAAAGTGTATGGAATATCAGCTTACCTCACAAGATAAAATTATGTGAATGTTTGCTTTGGCAGAACTCAAATGGAACTGGTTATTGTTTTGCAGGAAAGTTTTAAAGATAAAATAAGGTTTGGCTCACCAAATAAAATAAACTAAACTTCAATAGTAAGCAACCTAGGAAATTAAGTTTCTCTATTATTAATTTTGCTGTTGTTTTTCTGCTCAGGGGCAGAGATCATTTAAAATTATAACCAGTAGTTGAGCTAAAAGAAATGTTCTGATAAAAAGCAGCTTTACAGAAATATATTCAGCTGCTATAAACTTTCAAATGCAAATGACACAAGACCCGAGTATCCGGCTACAATAGTGCCCCCAGGTGACGTCCTTGTTTCAAAACGCTTCTCTTGCACGCCAAAGCCGCAACAGCGCAGAAACGGACGGTCTCCAGCAGCTCAAGACTAGTGCCTTGGAGCTAGAGTTCATCCCCTGGAAACCCTGTGATGCACATAGAAATCCCACTTAAGCACCAGAAATGAGCAGGCAGTATGGGATGTGAGGATCAGTCCAGATTTGTCTCTTCCCCAGTCTAGTGGCTTTGACAGGAAATCAGCCTCTGCACAAAGCACAGCTGATGGATGCTGCACTGAAGTCTCATCCTGCTGGGACACTGGGACATTCCTAACTAGGCTAAGGACAAGGAGGATGGTTTGGAGTAGGCTTTATTGGGTTTTTTCCCCTTAGACTGGAGAGTGGAAGAAACAAAGGATGAGCTTAGTGGTGGGGAGAACACTTTAAAGATGTAGTCTACGCAGCTTTAATGAATTTGCTGCAGTATTTACCAGGTGCTGTTCTGTACATCTTTAAAAGATATTTCACATAAAAGTATTTATTCTGCTACCAATTTTCACCAAGTAGAAAAATACTTTTTTAAAGTACGCTGACTACAAAACTTAGTGCAGAGTGAACAACATTTGCTACGCATCCACCTCATCATTCAAGAACTGAAACGTTCCTGTGGTCGCCTCCAAGACGTTGCTGTTGAAAGATACTTTATTGAGTACTAGAGCTCTCCAAGTGTGCACTCCTCTTGTTGCATCCATTTCAGTGGACACAATGAGGTAGCACAGGGGTGTCACCAGTATGCAAGTATGCCAGAGAGATATCTTACTCCAACATATAAAAGACTTAAACACATCTTCTATATGTGTACAGGGACAGGACCTGAAACTGCAAGCACTTGGAACCTTACAGGGCAAAATTCCTGTAAGTCCCTATAAGCAGTGTGATAGCCTTCAGACCAGTGGAGAAGCACAGATTCCAATTCACACACCAGGATTTGTGCTTGTTTGGTTTGGAGTTTGGTTTTTGGTTGGTTTGTTGTTTGGTGGGGTTTGGTTGGTTGTTCTTTGGTGGGGTTTTTGAGGGGTGGGGGCAAGGGGAGTGGTGGTTTTGGTTTTGGTTTGGTGTTTTGGAGGACGGCATTTTTTGTTCATTTTTCTTCTTGGGTTGCTGGGCTGTTTTTGGTCAATTTGAGTTTAATAGGGAATAAAAGTGTATTCTTCACTTACAAAACCTGTCCTTTAAAGAATTGTACAGTTGGAGGACTAGTCAAAACTAGGAATCCTCAGCCAGCTGTTGCATCTTAGTAAAAGTGAAAAATGCTTCAAACAACTATGATTCCAGCTGTCTGTGTAATTTCTTTCCATAAAAAGAAGTTAGACCAGATGTAGCTTGTTGTTTTCTAACCACTTAACCTAAGCATCTGAAAGAGCCATCTCCTCTATAAGATTAACTGTCTGGTTGACAACACCCTCTAATATGAAGCTTCTATTCAGTAAGAGATAAAATAGCCAGGGGCTATCTCAGGAATTGTGTTTTGGTTGCTCCTTACTTGTGTTACCTTGCAAACTTAATAGACATTTTGGGCCTATTTATTTATATATAGACTAGACTGTTTGTCATGGGGAAGCTGTGCTGACACCACTTAAATCCAGCTGGCAAAAAACCAACATTAAAACCATTGCCATTTGGAACATTATATTCTGACTACCTGTGGCACTCCAAGTGCAACATATTTGGACATTAACCTCTGGAAAGAACCAAAGAAATTAAAACAGGCTCCCCATCCTTCAAAACTCAGCATTTATCTAGCAATTTTAAAGTCAGTCAGAAAAGACACAGCCATGAGAAGGCAAAAGAAGAACTTTTTTCCAAGCTTTGAATTCATTGTGAATGCCACTGCACAACAATACACAGAATTAATGCAAAGGCTGAGAGGGCTGCTTGAGGTAATTGCATAAAAACACACATCCATTAGGACTTTTCTGTTTAGCAGCCTTAATGAAGAACAGCACTTTCCCATGCAGAAAGGCAGGATCTGCTCTATTTACAGGCTGGTTTTCGCTCTTACTGCTGCTTTTTGCTCCAAGTGCAAAGGAGTACTTCAGCTGCCACCTCCTGGCTAATCAACCCTACTGCACTGCACCAGGCTGGCTCCCATCTGCCTTCCTCAATCCTGTGAACAAAGACCAAACAGGTTCTCCTTTAATCGTAATCCAAGAAGATACTTTACTAATTGTATTTTTCACCAGTGGTAATGACTGAAAAACAACACTGTATTTTCAGCCTCAATGTCTGCAGTTTAGAAGCAGAGGAACTTGGATGCAGCACAGAAGGAAAGTGACAGGTCCAGTGGAGGGTGGGACAGGTATTGCAGACCCCCAGTTAGATGTCGGTATTGAACTAGGGGGATCTCTGTTCTGCCGAGATCTGCCACATCCTGTGCAGTCTCACCTTCATGGGGAAGGTCAAGGATCAAAAAGAAGAAATCACAGATGATTTTATCAACACAATGAGGTACGATTGGTCATTAAATTATACAGATTGAATATGGCTTTGCGGTGAGGAAGAGAAGGATATTAACATACAGATTTTTTCATTTGATTACTATCATAACCTCAGCTTCCAGGTAAACCAACATACCACAGTCATTCTTATTCTGGAGATAAGAGGTAAAAATGAAGTGAATGTCTTTGGATGACCAGCACATTACAGCAGAGAAGCTGAAGCCTTTGAAATTCTGCATCTTGTTTACATGGGACTATGACTAAAGTAGATGGAAATGAAAAGGATTTGAGGCCTCTTTCAACAGGAATTTCCAGGTTGCTGCTTCTACCTATGTATCTGCTGAAACATGAAAATTGAACTAAAGAGAAAATGTTTAGGATAAATACAGGTATTTTACATTGCTAAAGACGTAAACTAAAAATTGTAAGATTCTACTCATAAAACTGGAATAACTAAGAAAAAAATCTGTCCTTCACCTTTGTCATGGTTTGATGGTGGCACAATGCCAGTGACCCATGAAAATATATCTTCCCCAGTGGCTGCTGTGAGATGTGACCAGAAATAGAGCAAAGCAGGCTCCAAGTTAAGAATAAAGGAAAAAACTTTTTTTTACAATATGTAAAAAGGAACACACACAGAACTCAGAATTAAAACCTTCCAAAACATTCTTCCTCCTCCAATTGCCACCACAGCACAATGAGATAAAAGCTTAGATTCCCAATCCAGTTACCACCCCTCAGACAATCAACTCTCAGTTCATCAAGGAGAGAGAATTTCCTCTTGTACCATAGGCTTCCCTCAGAAACACTGTTGAAACCTCTTGTGTTTTCATGTCACACATGGGACTGCCTGGAGAACATTTGCCCTCATGACGTCTTCCCTCCACGTCCAGTGCTCTCACCACTGCACATGGACCAGAACTGCTTTTAGGGTTCCCCTTTTAAGGATGCCCCACCCAGTTCCAAAAGCAGCAGTCTCTCAACTTCGGGATACCAGTCCCCCCCAGATTTCACCCCCTGGGGCCGAGGGGCCTCGTGAACAGAGATCTTCCCCTCCACGGAGACAGAGGGCATCCCACACTCTCCTCAGCCATCTCTGTTCACGCCACTGCTTCACATAACACCACTGCACTCTCTTGGCTCCAAACCATTGCCTCCTCCTAAATGTCTCTGTGGCACAGGAAAAATGGGTCTGTCCATGGCTACACAAGAAAAGAGTCCAGCCAAAAGCCACTCCATCATCTCCTCCCACCTAGGATTCTCCTCAACTTCTTCTGATATCTTTCACTTCCTCCGACCTTCACCACACTTGCCCATTTCCTTCTGTTTCATGTCTGTCTCCCTTCTAGGAGGGTTTAATATTCCACAAAGTTTTCATTGTCCAAAAAAAGTGTTAAAAATCTTGGGCTCTGCCCAGCCAGAACTCCCATGGCAGCCAGGCACCATCTCGGCAGCCAGGCACCTTCTCACTGCAACCCCCCTTCTCCTTCTCCGCAGTGCTGCTGGCACACGGTATCAAATTTCCTGTCTCTCTGTCTCTCCCGGGCCTGGGGGTGGGGGGGCTGCCCAATGCCTCTCAGTGTTCCTCCACCCCTCCCTCCTGCGGGGGCTCTGACCTACCTCAGACCACATGGCTTCCCCTCCCACACCCAGCCCGTGGCTGGGCAGGGGAAGGTCTGACCTCTTAACCCTACCAGAACCAAGAGAGAGTTCCCTCGGGCGTTCTCTGCTTTTTAACCCCCTGTGTTCTCAGAGGCATATCCATGTCTTCAGTGGCTACACCAGGTGCCAATATTCAAATCTGAGCACTGATTGGTTTGACTACATCTTCCTGAAAAATTCACTTCCTTGTCAACCCAGGACGCTCTTCGAGGTATTGTGTTTCAAGTAGCCCTCATAGTACAAAAGTCAACAGAAACTGAGAATATGATAACAGATCAGCCTACTTATCAGGCCCACTTGACTCTGTTGGACAAGGCACAGGTTGGACAAGGCTGGGCGTTTGAACCAAAGAAAGCATCATACTTAAAAACAGGCCCATAGAGAGTAGAAAGTCACAGGTACAACTCCATGTATAACTACAGCCCTCAGTAGTATCTAGTATCTCCTCAACACAAGTCTTCAGCTTGCTCTGAGGTCTTCAACACAAGTCTTCAAAGTTCTGGCATTGTGAAAAGAAAGTATCTCACACTCAGGAAATGCAAATACCTCAGGCAAGGCTGGGGCTACATGCTCTATTCAAAACCTCGATTGATGAGAAGGCCAGAGAAGTAGAGCAGTAGACTTAATCTCTGGGTTAATAAACAAGCAGCACTGTTTCATTGTACTGTACACTGACTTGCAGCCAAGACAGACAACACTTACATAAAAACAGCACATTACAATAAAAATTGCTTGCATGTTTGAAGTTTCCCTTTTACACTCATAATCTCCCTTCAAATTTTCAGTTGTTGCAGCTTCTTTTCTTTTCTGAGTTATGATGTTGACTTATCCAGTGCTCTGCATCAGTGTTTGTCTCCAGGTAAAAGAGGCTGGGGATCTCTGGCTTAAAAACATGAAGATTGGTAAAATATTCTCTCCTGAAATTTCTAATATCTTAGACAGTAATATGGGAAAATCAGCACCAACAACAAAAATCAGATAGAGAAATTAATAAATCAACATGATAAGAATCAGAAAAGTGGGCTTAGGAGGTTTATCTGAGAAGAGCATGTCACTTACACTAACATCACATGCTTTCAGGTTTCTAACACTAAATATCAGCCTTTCATTCCCATCTGGTATTTATTCTCCACTAGTTCACACATACAGACTTCCTCCAAGTCCTGATATCAATCTCTTGAGAAACTCCTGAGTCTCCAACTCCAGCTGAGCTCCTCCCCTAGCTACAGCCCCCTTTGCCCCATGATCTAATAAAGGCCATTTTATTTATCAGCTATTTCACAGTAATTTTCAAATATGGTGTCTTGTCATAGGTCATTTGGCCTATGCCATGCACTGTGTAGGTTTGCATACAAGCCACTGTTATTTGGAAAACACTTCAAAATTATTCTTGATTATATGAACTGTATAAATATTATTTCTTTACAAACTGCACTAATGTTGTACCCAGTTCTGTCACAATATTTCCCAAGTTTAGGGCATTGTGTCAAGGTTCTTGTAAACTTCAATTACTATTTTTTAAAAATTAAACAAAACAAAACAACAAATCAATTCTCCTCAAATAATGTAGTCAGTTTTTGACCAACCCTTGGAAATAAAGGCCAAATTGAACTAACCCCATTATCTATCTCTCTCTCCTTCACTCTTGTGTTTCAGTCACTTGTCACTAAGATGAAGCATAGTTTAAAGTAAAAAAGCTTTCCCTTCTGTCTGGGAAAAAAAGGGCTTGTTGAAACAGAATGCTTTTTCATTTGGGGGCTGACCTTGCTTTCATTTCCTTTCACTCTTAATCTGCACATCACTACAGCAATGTTACTAAGGCAGGGAGATAAATATCTGGCTGTTGTAGGAAAATAACACCCAAGAAAGTGCAAGCAATTTATACATAACTGTCAGGACACAAACCTATGGGGAATTTTCCTTCTCTACACTAGCTGTACGAAGAATTTACAATATCCTTCATTGATGATCTTGCCACCACCTCCTGAGCTCACAGAGAACTGTGGAATTCTTGCTCTTTTTTAGCACACTCAAATGTAGAAATTTGACACAGGAGAACAGTATTTTACTGCAGCTTCCCAAGAGCACCAATTAGTTTCCTTTCTTTCATCTACACTTGCTTGGCAGGCAGGAGTGACACTTGATCTGACTGAAGAAGACACATCACTGTTAGGGCTCACAAACACACAAACAGCACTGCTCTGAAGAAAGCAATGCAAGGAATAAATGCATGTACTCAAGGAAATGCAATGTAGCACAGCTGCAGGGTTAAATATGGATGCTGATAATTTTTCTGCTCCATCATCCTGATCTGCAATACAGCCCAGAACTGATGTTTCATCATTTCAACATTTATTTCATCATTCATTCCTTGAGGAATTCACAGCTATGCAACATCAGTCAGAGCCAGATCAAAGATCCACTGCTAGAGGCAACTACTTTTTGGCCTCAGCTTGCTGTGTTTCAGAAATGCAGTTTCTCTGCAAAAGCCAGACAACTGAACTAGAAAATTCATCAAGCTGTTCCTTTCAATTAGTCATCATGACATGCAGGACGGGTTTTAACGCTTCTCAACATTCTGTACATGTTTGCACTATTTTGTGAAGATCATTTTGAAGAAGCAGTGCTGGAGGGAGGATCAGGTAGGTCACTGTCATTAAAAACACTTTCATTGACTTTTGCCAAAGTGAAACTGCTGATTGTTCATTAATGCACTCATCCCCTTTCCATTCAAGACTGCTTCACAACAAGACCTTGAAGCATGCATTCCTTTTGGTTTTGTACTTCTTGCTCAAATCACAGTTAGAAAAAAACATACTTATTTAGTATTCTCATTAATAATTTTTAGCAGGAAGAAAATGTGTCAGTTTTATTCCTGACTGATACAATGCCTGTGGGGGTTATGAATGCATACATGCACTGTTTCAAAAACAAGGAAGCTTTGGGATAAAAACAAATTACATTGCAAATCAACCTAAAAAAAGTCAAACTAGAACCTCTGTATACAAAATAATTCACAACACTAATAATTAAATGCAGATTGTGATGGGACAGCTCACAAGAATATAGAGCAGGGAAGTAAAAGATTATGTATGGGTCCTCCATTTCATCAGGGCAGAGAAAGAACTGTCATCTGCTAGCAAAGTGATAGCACCAAGACTTCTCTTATTTAGCTCGACAACTGAAAAAAACAGCTTTAGGCTAAGCAGTATCAGCATAAGAGGCTAGAGGATGAATTTGAGGACAAATTTGAGAAAAAAAATATTAAAGACTATCATGTATGCCACCTTAGCCAAGGTGAAGTAAGGGGAAAAGAAAGTAATTGGATACAAACATCTGAGGAGAAGGAACATCAAAGGAAGAAGAATCACTTGCTGAAATAGAAAGCTTGCTATGTTGAACAAAGAAATGAAATTAGAATAAGGACATTTAATACAGTTACTACCAAAAATAGCTTGTGTTAAAATACATCAGGATATGGAATATATCACAGCAGAACTGAAACTTCATAACAATTTAGAGGTAAAAAAAATACAGGAGGCAGAAAAATACGAGAATTCTGCAGTAGAAATGTGATGTTATGGAAAGTACCAAGCAACAGTACTCCTAGACCACTTTTGTCCCCTTATTTTTAACTAATAAGACTGACAATGTATTTAAGAAATGCAAACATGTAAATTGCTGCATTGGTAATAAAGCTAAATAAATATTTTTCTAAAAATATTGGAAACTTACCAGGCCATTGAAATAATTTACACACTTTTTCTGCTTTGTGTAGATGTATTGGGAAACATTGGTAAATACAACATGAGAGTACTTATGCAACCTTTTGGAGAAGTTTTGGGCACTTTTTTCTCAGTTTCAGCCCCTACACTGATACCCCAAAGGGAAAGAATTCCACAGTAACCATAATAGAGCTTCTGTGATACAGCACCACACCTCCCAGGGCACACCTGTGTGTTGTATGCGTTTGGATGGAGCCAATTCCCAGGGGATGCCACCCTCCTGCAGTGCCTGGCAGCACAGGCACTGTAACAGAAGATGCTCTCGAGGGTTTTAAATGATCCATAGCTGTTTACATTATTCATTTCATATGATTAAAACCGTGACTGTCTGACAAAAGCTGCAGATTTTCAGACAGATATGCAGAACAAAGTGGCATAAAGCCTGCAGCCTGGCTGTACACACAATTAAAAATGAACTGGCTACAGAGACAGATGCAGTCCCCCCTGACCTTAACAACGTTGATGTTTACATGTGAACCTCCCCACTCGACTGCAGATAAGGAATGACAGACAATACTACAAATTAGTGAAGGTCAACAGAGCAGGAGGCAACAGTTAGTCAATTACAAAAGCAAACCCTCTGCTAAAGCACCAAGTCCTGTGTTTTCTCAGCATAATCAACTGCCTGAGTCATGGGGGTGTAATAAAATTGACCTGTTTTTCCTTTATCTAATTGACTGATGCCTAGAACTGCATAGACCTTAGGTGTGATAGAATTTAAGTCTTAATATCACGTAGCAAAAGGCAAACATCTAATTAGTCCGTCTTCAGGTCTAATGGTTGATCCTGCAATGTGCAGTTCTATCCAACCATGACAAAAATTTCAGTTTGAAGGGTTTACAAAGACAAAAAAAGTTGTTTACAAGCTATGTATGAACTCTACTGGGTTTTAGTAAACTTGCTACAGCAAAACAGATCTTGTGTAAAGAACAAGGATTGCATTATAAACAGAGGTTAAAAACTCAAAAAAAACAACAAACAAATGCTTTCCTCAGACAAGATGTATTCTTTCTTTTGAAGATGAAAAAAATAATTGTTTTTTCTTGAAGTAGAAAGGTGTCAAAATTTTCCTGATTCATTCCCCAGAATAAGTAATTCAAAATCCTAAGTAGCCTTACAGATATGGTTTTGTCCCTTAGCTCTATGGATTATCTTACATAACTACTCAGACACTTTAAAAATGTGTACATAACTTCAAGATTTTAAAGGCTTGGTGGTTTTTTTCCCCACACATTTCCTACATATGGTTTTCAGAGGAATGGTCTCAGATCTTGCTCCCTGCTGGTAGGTAACTGCAACAGTTGTTGCTGCTTGATGCCCCCTCCTTTATCCAAGAACTTGTGTGTGCATTTCAGTTTAGTCACCACTGCTGAGCTTTAACTGAAATAAAGCTGGACAATGGTTGCAGACACTGTTTGACAGTTGGATTTTCAGGAGTCTCATAGCCCCAAATCTCCCTGCAAGAGCTAGTATCCAACAAAATCTGAACCCAAAGAAGATACCTCAGAGATTTCTGTCCATGGCTCAATGCAAAAAGTAGTTGGACGTGAAAGGCCCAGTAGGCTTTCTTTTACTGGAGGCTCTATGACCTTCTTCCCCCTTAGCTACCCTCACTGAAGATAGAAAATGGAGAGCAGCTGTCAAACTCCACTATTATGTCATTTTCAGAATGAGAAGACAGACATATTTAAAAATTATTATTAAAGAAAGAGGATAAAATTTGAGACAAACTCCAAAATTGTACTTTCTGTGTACTGTACTCTGTACTTTTCTGTGTATAACACCTTGTGCATTCACAGCATAATCAAGGAGTTTCTGCTGTGAACAAAGCAATTCCCTAGGGTTTCCACTAATGCATTCTGTTTGAAAATATATTTTAAAAAGGAAGTTCATCCAAGAGTGCACCACAGAGCACAGCCCCTGTAGAGGGTTTTTTCTGACACTTAAAACTATAGAACAAGAGGCTGAAAAAAAGGTTCTTGGAAACTCAAAGCCAAATTTTAGTCTTCATTTATGCACAGTTTGGTGACAAAATACATGCATTCTCCCTCTCTTTCTCCAACTACACACAATATTTTACACAAACACAAAAATGTTTATGCAATTTTACATAGGGAAATACAATATACAATTTAGAAAACCAATTTCCAAATTCATTCCAATTACCATTGTTATATTAGTACTTTCTCTGTCTAAACCACTAACTATGTTTTTTCAATGTTTTCTCTTTTTCTTGGGAAATTTACTAGCTATTTTCCTTCCCTCCCAGCTGCACATTTATTGACGCCTCACTAACACATTTCCCTTGAACCAATTTTGCTTCTCAACCATCTCTGTCCCCTAGTGTCATACTGCTGTTTCTGGACTAAACAATGCATTCTATCACCACACAAGAGTCATTCCCTAAGAGGCAAATCAATTGATTCACTATTTCTCACTCCTTTTACTAACAGGCTACTCATTTGAAAAACCAAAATTTGCTTTCAACATTCTCAAGAGCAGGACACTTAAAATACACACCATGAACTTGAGTTTTTAAACAATACTTCAATGCTCACATATATCCACAAGCAAGTAGCCACAGTTTCCAAAGACTATTAAAACAATACTTTATGCTGCTACTTAAAGCCATCTAGATCTACAGAGAAAAAAGCCCAAGAAAATTGAATGCCTTTAGTCACTGACAAGAGCCTATTACATTCATGAACTGCCACAAAGAGAAACATTTTAGAAGGAAATAGTGAAAAAAGGAAAATAAGTAGATTTTACATCTCTTGATTATCAGATTTAGTACATTCTACAGGTCCATTTAGTTTTAGATCGGTTCACTAAAAGGTCTTAGAGACTTTTCACAAATTTTTAAGCTTTTCCTGAGATATCTCCTACATAGTTTAAGGGAATACACAACAGGCACTGGTCTGATTATGTTAGCACTGTCATGCACAGTCAACTTCTACATAAATATTTCCATTCATCTGAAAAATTGCTTATATGATAACATCAACAAAAACTAAGCCAGCATCTGAAGGCTGCATGTGTATTACCCACAGCTACAAATTAAATCAAATTACTATTTTACATTACTTTTAGCAGGATTAGTGCTCAAAAGTATGAGTTTCCCTTGGGATCTTTGAGAAATTAGAGGCCAAGTTTCCTTTTAATGAAAGATGGTATGTTTGCACTAGACAGAAAAGTAACAAACACTAAGACAAATTTTAAAAAATACAGCTTCATAATTACTAAATATTAATTGTGTTTAAACTCCTTACCAAGGAAGAAATAATACTTTATTTTTTGTGACACTGCAGTCATTTCTGATGCAGTAAAATTTTATTTAAAAAAAAATTATGTTCCAGAGAATGCCTTAACATATCTTTTTCTGGCCATCATGATCTTTGTCTCATTGTCAAATAGGCTTTACAAAGATCCAGAAGGAAAATTAAGGGAAGAGGATAAGTTCATGTCCTCACACATAATTTGTGCTCTGCAGTATAGGGGTCCTGTTGCACACATCAGCAGGATCAAGTATTTCCTATGGTGGGTGTGGTCTGCACAGAGCTCACTGAGCTCAGGGAGGTGGCACCAGGAGGACATTAGGCTTCCTCTGACCTCACTGAACAGACACAACAAGCTCTGCAGGACTTTGGTGAATATTTACTTACACCTGTCTGCCTAAATGCACTGAGCACTGTGCAAGCCAGCTGCAGACTTGGGCCCCTGCAGAATGCACCAGCTGTGTCCCACTGGAAAAGAGAAGGTTTGGTTCCATCTTCTGTAGAGCTCATGTCCAACATTAGAGCTTCCTCACTAAGGGAAGCAGACACAGCCCAAAGCCATGACCTGCTGCATACCAATATACAGATCGCCAAGGGACAGACTTTTCATAAGACAAAGGAGCACTAATACAACTTACAAATTCACCCCTACAAAACACTTCACAAATTTTGAGCTGGCACTTGTATTTTATAATCTGGTAAGTGCTTTACAGAAAATTACTGCCTGATAAATTTTCAGTTAACATACATGAAGGACTAAGAGGTCCCAAATAGGAAAATTAGTCAGAACTTCCTGAAGAGCAAATTTAAATATACCAGTTTGTACAAAACCGATGCCATGGCAGCATCAACTTTGTGTTGCTGTTTTAGTTTAAGATACAGGCTTATGAACCAGAAAATATTGTAAACTTACATTGAGATATGAGGTCTTTGGAGCAAAGAAAATGGATCTTTGAAAGCAATGTTAATAGAAAGTGGTTAGCACATTCAGGCAAATGAAAGAACTAATTTACATGCAATTAAATTCCAGAGACTCTGAGAAGTAATTCTCAAGTCTGGCCAACAAAAAGCTAGGCATATAAAAATAAGAGAAAGAATATGTTAATTTATTAGTTAGGGGAAACCGGTACTCTCTTTTTTGGCAACTTGTCAGACAAAAGCCAAAGGAAATATATTTAAATGCAACCTTTCAGAGAGGTGGTTTGGCATGTGCCCTAATTTGGGAAGAGGGCAAGTCAAGAGAGACACAAAGGAGGTTAGAATGTAATTCCTAGCATAAAGGAGATGTTGCAAATTAAGGAATAGACAACAAAGGAATATGAAAGAGTTGCAAAATCTAAATGCTCCTAAAGGGATCTGTAGTATCTCACGTTTTTGTAAAGCGTAAACTATATTTGCGATTTATGAGAATTACAATTTTGCTAAGGGTTAATTGTGGCTTGAGCAAGAAACATCAAGCAAAACTGCAGACCTGATTTCTGTTTCACAGAAAGACAAAAACCTATTAGAACAGGAAAAGGCACCAGTAAAAATACCAGTTTGTAGTACTGAAATTAGCTTGTTGTACTATCGCAGGAACAAGCTTAAATGCTGCTCCACTGAGCATTTGAGGCTAACTGGACAGCTCACTGGGTTGAAAAGCACAGCCACAGGATGTAATCATGTCTACTTTACACTGTAACCACGTTTAATATTAACTATTCTACATCACAGCTTGTGCACACACATGACCAGTTATGGCATCTCACTCATCAAGAAAAACTACTACTCTACAATGTTTCCTGAAATATTTTTGCCCATATACTTAACTAAAAATCATATAATCATAGAATTATAAAATATGTTGTCTTGGAAGGGACCCATCAGGATCGAGTCCAGCTTCTGGCCCTGCATGAGATACCCCAACTCAACAATGTACAATTTGAGATTTAAGCAATAACATACAGTGACCTATTTTAGTTTAACCCATATTTCTGAGGTTTTATTTGTAGTTAAATCTGACCTGCTATCTGGAATTAATATTTTTAAAGTTAATTAACTGAAAGGAAATTGAAAGCCACAGGGAGCCTGAAGTACAGATAATCTTTTTTAAACTGTCATTACATTTCAGAGCAATCACATTCTTTCCTGAAATGATGTCATCCTTAATAATCAATAAACTATGTATCATAGTACAATAAATACTGTGTCATTTTTTATTAAAATAGAGTTTGGATTCAAGGAACACTGAAATATAAACATGTCACAACTACTTTGTGTGTCAATATGCTCTAAGTGCCATTAAATGCAAAATATCTAGCATTACAGAGCATCACTAAAATATGTTTTGTCAAACTGAGTAGGTTTAATTAAACCTATTATATCCTAGAAGGCACACTGCAAAAGACAAGGACAGTATACAAGAGTTATACACAATTAATTCTATTCATAACAAAAGCTGCCTAGTACAAATTGTCAACTTGTTTAAAAACAGAGAGCTGTTACGTTGCCAAGTAATGGGGAAATAGTGTTTAGTGGTATTTCAAGTAATTACCTTAGATGTGTAGTAGAATAACATAACTGTAGTATACCAAAAGTTGGAAGGGACCCTTTGGATCACTGGGTCCAAATACCTTTGAAGGTACCTTGCAGGACTACATTAAAAAAACCCCCCACGTACTTGTCATCCAGACACCCTTTGAATTCTGTCAGGCTTGCTGGTGATGAACACTTCCATAGGCAACAATGTTCCAGTGACTGACCACCCTCTCAGGGAAGAACTTTTTATAGAATCCAGCCAGCAGTTTCATTGCATTTCCTTGTATC
Source organism: Passer montanus (assembly GCF_014805655.1). Taxonomy (NCBI): domain Eukaryota; kingdom Metazoa; phylum Chordata; class Aves; order Passeriformes; family Passeridae; genus Passer; species Passer montanus. The sequence continues at coordinate 1,229,120 of NW_024357614.1, forward strand.
TAATCACTGTTGCCAGACAAGGGACATCAGCAACTACTGCCCACTGCCCTCCATGTGGAAGTCATAAACCACAATGAGATCTCCTGCTGCCTTCTCCAGGCTGAATGTGCCTAGTGACCTTTGCTCCTCCTTGTAAGTCTTGCCCTTGTGACCTTTCACAGTCTCGGTTGCCCTCCTGTAGACATTCTAACAGCTCAATGTCTTTCTTACATTGTAGCACCCAAACCTGCCCCCAGCCCATGAGCTGCTCCCACACAGAGCAAAGCAGAGCAGCATAATCCCCTCCCGCATCCCTCACTATGCCTGGCGCTGCCACTTTACATACTTTAAAGTTTTTCCTTCCTCAGGCTGAAGAACCCCAACTCTGAGCCTGTCTTCATAGCGGAGGTGTTCCAGCTCTCCAGTAATTTTCACAGCACTCCTCTGGACTCATTCCAACAGTTCCACATACTTCTCATGCTGATATTGAACACAGTGACCTGTGCCATGGCCTGTTGCTTGCAGTGCTGCACAGAAGAGTAGCAGCTCTCCACTACCCTGATGCACTGCCCGTCTTTTCTTGGAGAAACCATGGCCATTGTTTGGGAAGGTGACTCTGCAGAGGTACGAGGCTGGATAGGCTGTTTCCCACACTCCTGAGCTTTATGAGCAGCATGAGCAGAGCAAGAGATAACTACAAGGAATGTCCCAGCAAGTCATAGGGGATGCCCTCTGCTCACATGAGCCCAAGGGAGGGAGCAAGCTTGCAGGAGTGCACGAGCCCTGTGCTGAGAGTTGTCCCAAGGTCCTAATGGGGAAGGATTCTGCTAGACTCCTCCATATTGTCGGCATATTGTGCTCAGCTCATGAGCTACCTGGCTGGTTGTGGCTCAGTAGGAGAAGCTCCTGGTCTGGGCTTGCTCACAAGGTCAGGAAATGGGCTGCTCTGGTGTTAGGAATTTTGGCCAGGGCAGATTGGCAAATCCCCCTGGGCCATTGAGGGTAACTTACTGTCTGCTGCTCTTGCAGCACCATAACACCATTGCTGCCCTGCATCTGCAGTCAGGAAGTTCTTTTCCCCTTGGGTCACACTGACATGGTCCCAGGATTTGGAGGACTGTCTTCCTCTGAAGTCCTAATCATGGAATCCTTGCCAGAGCATCTGTGGGTTATTTTGAGTAAGAGTCTGCCCACAATTCTTGCAGCACAAAGATACCATGGGTGCTTGAATCCCAACATTTTCTGCTGTTCCTGTACCCCTTAAAGCTGCAGATTTTTCCTTGATCTTGGTCTTTTTTTTATGAGTGTGCTGCTCAGGACCTGGGCACCGTGTCCTGCAGCTGAGCTGTCAGCAGTGCAAGCACACAATATTGAAGTTCTGAGGCAAGTTTGGGAGGGGGAAAGGGAGAAACTTCAGGGGTGGCTTCTGTAGTAAGGTGGCAGAAGCTTCCCCAATGTCAGACAGAGCCAGATCCAGCTGGCTCCAAGATGGACCCACTGCTGGCCAAGATTGAGCCTGTCAGCAATGCTGGCAGGACTTCTGGGATAACATAGCTGAGAAGGAGAAAAGAACTTCTGCAGTAACTATCCAGATATTGCAGTGAAATTTTGAATGCCACTGCACATTATAACACATTTTCAGCTCTGGGATGTTTAAACAAATTTTACATGCTGCAGTGGAGTCCTTATGCCAGTTGCAATGCCACAGTGAAGGTAAAGCAGAAGCAAAAGGCAGTCTCCAGCTGTACATTCCTCAGGGAGGCCTCCAACACATACAGTTCATGCTGCAGCATGAACTCCAGCCTTGCCAAGCAGCACTAATGGAACAAACAAATAGGAACGGCACAACCAATCCTTTAACTTCTCAAAAACTCCTTTTAAGCATAAAAAGCAAGTTAGCAGGTTTTTGCACCACAGTGAAAATGCAGAAATTAAGAAACGTCTTTAAACTCTTTAAAGATTCTCAGATTAAAGTCATTATCCTGTGTATAACTCAACATCCACTGGCTGCATTCACAACAAGGCATATTTGCACAACAAATATATTTATTTAATGAATATGGAAATTAAACCACAACAATTGGTATTTACTATGCATTTCTTACATGAGGTACTATAGATAATTTTTGAAAGATGTTTCTATTAAAGCTTGCTTGTGTTGCTGCTCAGATTGTTTACTCAAAGGAATTTAACTCCTCAGGAAGCAGAGCAACTAGAGTGGAGTACCTGCTTCTTCACTAGAACTTTCACAGTCATTTGTAAAATTTTGGCTCTCTTTTGAAAAACAGTTCAGGTTGCCTGAGAACTGCAGCCTGCTGCTCTGTTAAACAACAGTGACCCTTCCCTCAATTCCATTTTAAAACAGAGCATTTGTGACAGCTTCAGAAGTGACGTACATGAATTCTGTTTGGGGTTCAACCCTACTGCACCCTGGTTATCCTATAGGACAAAACTTATTAATACTTAAACAAAAGCATTAAGAATATCATGCATTTTACACAAAATGCTTTGGTACTAACACGATTTCTTCATTGAATCATTGGCCAGCAAAGCACTTGCTTCCATCTTACCTGAATTATTCATGAAGCATGCTTCTGTAGAAATCATCAACTTAACTGGAAGAATCACTCAGCAGAATACCCCTGTCATATTTTATTTTTTCCCCTTTATTAAGTTCCATTGTTAATCAAAAGTACTGCATTTTCCCCCAAGAAAGAAGTAGTGTATGAAGAATTTCTTCATGATCATGGATTACCTGCCACACATCAGGAGCAGAACCTTAGACTGGAAGATGGACAACCTGCTGGGCTGAGGACAAAGTTCCTAAGAATTAGTGAAGAAATACAAATAGGTAGATATTAGTAACATTTTGATATAAACAAAACTTGTTATAAGTAACTACTTGCCAGACATCTACTTTTGTGAAGTAGTAATTGTCTCAAGCTAAAGGCACTAATATGACTGTAACTTTGGATGAACTTATAAAGGAAATGAAAATCACCTGTTGATATTGAATAGACACAATTTAGACAATTAATTCAGGAGGATGATATTTCATCATGAAAGCAGAAAACACAGCGTGCAACTAGCTTTCCATCTTCTGTTGTTGCTTCAGTAATTCTGGGGACAGAATATGCTCAGGATTTTACACGCAAAAAAACCCCGTAGCTAAAAATCTGCTGACTGTAAAACTTGCAGTGAATTTAATCCAAATCACTACAATATACTCCAAAACTTCACAAAAGAAAAGTTCATACCTCTGAAAAGGGCAGCACATTTTTTTAAAAATCATTTATTTCAACAGAATATGAAGATGAAGACTGAATCTAAAATGTTATTAAATTCTCTAAAATATTATGAAATTCACATTAATTTTTTTCTGATTTCAAGGTGCTAGGAAGAGCAGATGCAAATTAAGATTCAGAAACTCTCTTATTCTGTAACTCATACAGCTCTCCACATCTAATTCAATTCCTCTAACAATTTGTCCTGTGCTTCTGAATTTTAGAACTACCTTTAAAAAAAGAACCAGAAATACTCTGGTATTCCCTCTCCTCAAACTTCATTATCACTTTGACTTAGTACCATCTTCTCATACACACATTATGAAAACAACAGCAATAATTTAGAGCAATTTATGTCTGAAGTCAACAATGCTGACAGGTGAATGTTTCTTGCTTGATTATTAAGTACACTTACATTTATCTTGATGTCCTTAAACACCTTAAAGAGTACATATCCTAAAGAAGAGGCTGCATCCATGCAGAGATTCACTTTAAAAGCTGTGATATTCAGCATTACATTTTTGAGCTACACTATAGTCATGACCCTTTCCCCCATCTTTGAAGTGATACATGCCTCTAGGGGTAGAAAGACAGAACTGTTTTTCTATTCTCTGCAAAAGAAAGGCTGTGATTTTCCATGCATCTTGAGAAGGGCATACAAGCAAGGACCTCTTGTTAGGAGCTCCTAGGTATAGTGTAAAATCTGGCCCTTAAAAGTTTGCTTTCATATTTTGTCTGTTATTATCAGACAATACTGACATTTTATTTTTTCCAGTTTGGATAAATCCCCAGTAAACAGTAACTGCAACAGAAACTGATGTTCATCTTTCTCATATCAAAAGCACATAATGCCCCAACAGTACCAGAATAGCACTGCAAAATAATCTTCTGTGATTCCACAGTGACAACAGGGTCAAAAGGAAACATGACTGCTGTCTGAACAGGCAGGGAGGATTTAGTTCTGCAGGCTGAAGTGTAGGTTCAGCTTGATGGGCTAAAAAAACTCTCACTGATCACAGGGAGGTAAGTGCTCCCCAGAGGGGAGAATGTTGTCTGTATGGCAGGACACAGGTGAACAAAGCCAAAAGAATGACAATCTCACAACAGTTTCAAAATAAATGAAGTACATATTTTATCTACTACCAATGCCTGCTCAAAGAACTGAAAGAAAATGTCTTTGGATAAGGCAAAGGTCACAGACCACAATTGTTCATTTTTGGTAAATACCTGACTACTAGCACCTTTCATTGACTAATCTATTATTGATACATTTCAGAATTAAACAGAATGACCAGCAAGATTCCAGTTATGTATAGCTCTGTTAAACTCACATGAAAAAGACATCAAAAACGCAAACCAGGCACTACTGTATGGAATTTAATTTGCTGTGAAAAAGAAAATCCACATAATATTTCTAGGGAAAATTATATGAATGAACTTTTCATCTAAACCTAGTATTTCCCACAATACTGACTCCATACTCGGCACACATCAGCACATCTAGCACTGACTGAAGACATCCTATCTAATCCCTGAAAAAAATAGGGAACTTGATTTTGCATGAACTTAAAATCCCTTAGAGGACTACTTCAAGTATAATGAAGCACCATAAGCTGAAACATTAATATAGAACAGAATAATTTTTTCCTCATTACCTTCTGCTGGTAATTATGGAAAAAAATCAAACGTAATGTACATGACCTCAATTCTGCAAATGCTTAATCACGACAAGTATATGACCCATTTCTCAGTATATCCATCTTAAAATATCTTTAAAAAGAACATATAAAAATCCCACTAGAAATTAATTTTTACTTTTATCTATGCGTTTTATATACATATATATATGAGTCAATAAAAGGAAAACAAGCAACTAGAAGCAAGACCTTTTGTTCCATAGTTTTCCTTTAAAAATGTATTTTAAAATTCCAACAATATAATTAAAAAAAAATTCAAACATTCAAACATTTGAATTAAAAAATGTTTGAATTTAAAATTCAAACATTCTAACAATAAAATGCATTATGTAAATGCATTATCTGTATTTCCATTCATGTATATAGGGAGTAAATGGTTTATACATTATTAATTTGCAAAATATTTTTGTAGTTCTCTTCCACTAACACATGAAGTTGGTATGTCTTCATGTGCTTTAAGTAATTTGTATATACTCTTTAACATCTCTCTTTACTGAGAGCAAATCTTAGCATTGAAGTCCAAAAGAATCTCTCAGTTACAGCTACCGAGGCTCTATGTTACTGCTTCCATGGTCCCATAGGTAGAGCAATTTTTCTGCTGCTTAGTGACAGACATACCTTCTCACATACAAAAGTAGTTAGCATTATTTTAGGAAATACAATGGGATTCAAAGAAATATTTAGTATATAATAAACCACTAAACCAATGCAGCTAACCTAAGATATACTTCATAAGCAGGACAATCCTAATATTACGTGGAACACCAAGCCACAGTGACAAGTACCAAGTTTTATAGCAGACATACCCTAACAACAGAAACAACTTTTACCCTTTACCTAAGCCTCTGTACTTGTTTTGGTGGTGGTAGAGTTAATTTCCTTCCACAGTGACTAATATGGGCCCATGTCTTGGATTTGTGCTGGACACAGGTTGATAACACAGAGATGTTTTGTTATTGCTAAGAAGAGCTTACACAGAGCCAAGGCCTTTTCTGCTGTTTGTGCTGCCACACTGGCCAGGAAGTTGGGGGTACTTGGGAGGCTGGGAGGAGACACGGGCTCTCACCACAGGTTATCCCAACCGGGCAAAGGGATATTCCAGGCTGCATAGCATCCTGCTCAACACAAAGCTAATGGAAGAAGGAAGAGAGGGATGTTCAGAGTGATGGCATTTGTATTCCCAAGTCTGTTACACGTGATAGGGCCCGGCTTTCCTGGATATGCCTGAACACCTGCCTGCCCCCGTGAAGCAGTAAATTAGCTCTTTATTTTGCTTTGCTGTTGTGCACAACTTTTGCTTTCCCTATTTACCTGTCTTTACCTCAATCCATGAGTTTTCTTACTTTTACCCTTCCAGTTTTCTTCCTGGTCCTGCTGGTGGGGTAACAAACAAGTGCCTGCCTGGGGCTTGGCTGATGGCTCAGGTTGGACCACAATAGTCTCTCATCCTCCTTAAAACACATACTCTTCTCTCCTCTTTATTTTCGTCTATTATCTGTGCCTATGAGACAAAAGCAGCAGCTCTCAGGGCTGGGAGTCTGGAAGGATTGTGAATTCGAATACAAGAAACAAATCCTGTAACCAAAGCAATATGTAAGTCCCTGAAGAGTACATTTTGTAGAAGGGAGATAAGAAATGGCTGCACAAGAACACTTGTGTTATTTTGATTTTCTTTTTTTTCTGGTTTTTTTTTTGTTTGTTTGTTTATTTTGTTTGTTTGTCTGTTGGTTGCTTTTTGGGTTTTTTTTTGTTTTGGTTTTTTTTGTTGTTGTTGTTGTTGTTGTTGTTTTAAATTTTTATAGCAATTTGGGATAGAAGAAACTGTGGGTGAGAAACAGAATGGTTATTTCATTGCACCTATTAGGGCACAGAGCTGGAGATGTGGCACTTGGGTGGTGTTTCAGTGTGGGAAGATATGCATATTTGTGTGGTACCAAACAGGAGTCAGTCACCACTGCAGAAAGAGAGAACAGGGCTCTGAAACTGAAAAGCTTGAGAAATTGCACAGCAATTTAGCCTTCATGCAGGTTTCACTGGATAACAAAGGAAGCCTTTTTCTTCAAATAACATACATAAAGCCACATCTCTTCAATAACTGATTGTGTGGCGTTAAAAAGACAGAAAAAAAGGACTAGGATTTGTAATATCAGCACATGTGAACAAATCAGTTCTGTAGAGATGCAGTGGAACATACCACAGTAAATTAGATATTTTATTGCTTTGAGGCACAAACAAATATATAATTTATGTGCATTCATGTATGTAGACATAAAACACACAAACATCAAGAGAAAAGAATGAACCACTATCTCTTTTAAAAAATCCAGTTTTTAATTAAATTTCAAAACAAGCAGGGAAGTTGTAGAAAATAGTGCAGCATAAGCAATTTTTTATCCAATGTAGCAGTTGAGAAGAAAACTCTTGGTTTTAAAATAATTTTTGCCTCTTTTGAAGTCACTTGAAAAGTTCCTTTTTCATCTCAAGAAAAACTAATAAAAGAGTAATTTATTGGTAGTATGGGGTTATGAGGCAACAAAAGTACAATGTTGAAGAAAAATACATTTATGTTTGTCCTGAGTGTCTCTTTAATAAGAAAGCATTCTAAACAAAAGAGGAGGCGTGGCTTGTGTCCTTATTTTGAAACATTTCCATCCTTGTGTTTTTTCATAGACTTACTCCTGTAGACTATGAAAATATGGTGAATTAACAGTGTTCACCTTTGAAAAAATATCTGCATGTGTTCCAAAGCCCCCTATCCATGCCACCAGTTCCCCAAAATATGAGATTGCAGCACACACAAAACAGATTTAATTTTGGTAGCAGTATTTGGAAGTACAAAGTGGACAAGGACAAAGGAGCAAACATGAGAAGCAAACACATTCCTTCCTTTTTAATCAATATCTTGTTAGACTGGTGGGTTTCAGTCATTAATCTTTTGGTAAGGGAAAAATGAAATGGATTTACCATTATGCAAAGTAAAATTGCAAATTAAATTCATTCTAATGAAATTGCTTACAAAGAGTGCTCACACACAGCTTCTGTCAAGAGAGTTTGGACTTCAGAGTATTCATTTCTTTGAGGTAATGTATTTATTGCCAATTTCTGAAACCAAAAGACCTGAAAACAAACTTTCTAAATTCTTCCTCTTACACTGTGCATATTTTTTAAATCATGCAAGTTCCACCTAAAAAGTGGAACTTTGTATTTTGTGTTTAACAGCTTCAAACAAATCTGAAACTGAACTTCATGTGACTGCTGTGCTGCACCTAAATGTTCATTACATTATAGCTAAGCTGGGACGTACAAAAAACCTCAAAAAACATAAAATGCCTGGAGTTTGCAATTGCAATGCATTGTTTTTAATTTCTTCAGTAACTGTTGCATATTGATTGATCTAGTATTGTACAACAGAGGAAATTAGCAATTAAAGGTTTCCATGCATCCAGCATGAGGTCCTACAAAATCCTGTTATCCACAGGAGCAAAATTAAAAGAACAAGAAAAATCAACAAAGCTAAAAAGTCCTTTTTGTGGGCTGTGCAGAATTTGTCCATTGCTGAAAAACATGAAAACTCTGCATAGATTCCATGTACAAGAGTATTTAAAGTAGGATTATAATTTAATTAAGGCAATTCTGATTTCTCTGATCCTGTAATTCTAAGGCATTTTGCAAATGGCTATGAATCCCAGGCTGTAGTACGAATTTCCTTCTGTTATCTATAATATAAACTCACATATTTTGTAAAGACACATTTAATCTTCTGCCTAGGAAAACAAACTTCAAAATGTAGGTCAAAAGATACACTGCTGCTTGAGATAAATTTAAAATAAAGTAAATTAAATTAACAACATTAAATGTGAACATCATTCATATATGTAAATATGACATTAAGAATAAAGCTTAATTGATACCCATGTTTCCTCAAGGAATTATTGACCATGTCCCAGGGCAGAGGAAAGGAAGATTACCAGTCCAGCAGGTAACTGGACATAGCATCACACACAAGGCTGCGCACACAAATTGCTCAAGACTGCAACTTCAGACTCCAAGTTAGCCTGGAGATTGGTGTGCTACAGTTCTCTGTTCCAATGTGAACAAAAGTGCATCTATGCTATCATTAATCATATGAGACTGGTTTGCTTCAGATTTGTCAAAACTAATTCAGCTTTGCTAAATTTAGTGACAGATATGGGATTTATCTGGACTGAGAGACGAGGAAAAGGTTATATAAGCTTTGCTCGCATAGCCAGACAAATTATATTGTTTATCCATGCCTAAACAAAAGGTCACTATTAGCTCAGGGTCAACTAAAACTTCTTAGCTAATCTCTGACCTAATTTTGACCTCTCTTATTAATTGTAGAAAAGCTTTCAGTAAAATATCGGTTAGTTGTGTTTACACATCCCCTCACCCCACCCCCACTGCACTTCTGTAGTTTCTTGTCTTACAGATCATTAATTAAAGACAAAATATCTTTTCTAAGACTAATTAGTACCCAATTAGCTTCATGTTGTTACCTAGAGGGGAACTAACAGTAAAGGCAAACATTAAGCATTTTAATCTCTTAAATGCAGGAGGTATTAAAGTAGAAATAAGGACTATCAGAACCTTTACTTCACTTTACTTTTCCCTCCATATCATAAAATATTATTTCAGAAAGTCTCTAAAAATACCCAATTCTTCTGCTTCTTGCAATTCCCATTAGAAAGAAGTACATTTAAATCACTGCTAGAAGTAAAAAACTAAACACATGAAGCCTAGAGGATCTATAATCATGTTAGTTGTTTGTAACCAAACATAATAATTTGTTATTGCATCATACTTCTTACAGAGCAGTTTAAACTGGGCTTGTTTAATTCCTTTACTAGCATAATCATTGTATGTCAGAGTATAAGTATGATGTATTTATATCCACAACATCTCCCCATCTGCGGAAGACTAATTTTTGCTCAAGTAAAAACAATGCACCTGAGTTTTAATTCCACAAATCACTATTTCTACTTTTCTTTTTGTAAGTCAGAATTGTTTAGTTTCTTGTAGAAACTTATGCAGACTTAATTTACAAATTAAGTCTGAGTGAAACTAAACATGACTGCATTGTAAAACTTATGTAAATTTACAAAAAGGAGTTCTAATTATAGAAGAAATAAAAATCTCGAAGTTAGAAAGAACTGTCCAAATAACATGTCTTATGTTCATCTGAACTAAAGAATATCAGAAATTATGGTTTGAAAGTCTACTGTAGTCAGATACTGAAGCTAAAAAGCTCAGTAGTAATTCAAAATAATTCTAACCATTGAAGCCTTACCTTTCCATCACATCCATATTCATATTTCTTGTCTTTTTGTACTGGTAAAAGCCTCTCCAAAATAAATTCATCCAGTCATACTGAGGATCATATCTGACACCCAAGCAATAACATAAGTCTAAATTATGTTCGGTTTTCTTCCTCTTCTCTACAGGAAATGAGAATGCTCCTCCATCATCTGAACAAAGGCACCTGGCTTACTGCATAAAGGAAAAAGCTAGTCCATAACTGTTTGTCACACTGGTAGATAAAATCTTGCCTAAGAAGGGCCTAAAAGTTGTTTTATTAGAGTACAGTCAACTGTTTGGATCAAATCCAGATTCATATTCATTTGCTAGCTGCAAATAAATCCCACCGTACAGTCAGTACAGTTTTCTTATATTTTAACATTATTCACCAGAAGCTCCATTCTTCTGAGTTTGCGTTTATTCTTTGGCATGGGCTTGTCATATAAGCCATTTTTGAGAAGATGTTCCTTGCTGTGATGGATCTGGGCACCATGCTGAAGTTGGAAAGAGCATAAAGCTTGAAGCGGATGGAGTATAGTCTGCAGAAACATAAAGGGGTGGGTGACAAAAGAACCCCAAGCTTTTAGTAAGGTATTTTAGAGACATCAGTTATTACCAGTTTTTTAATTCAATGTCTACTTAAAAATGCTAATAGAATACAATTTGGATGATAAATACTGTTAAAATATACCCTTTGGAGACAAAAGGCAGACCTGAATAGAAGATGTACTAAAAAGAACCACAGAGCAGTCATACACCACCTGCATGGTGCCATCCCTCACTCCTTCCCTTGGAACCACTCAATCTTGATTTCAGCCCCAGCGACATTACTGTAAGTTATGGCTTTGACTTGACCTCAGCAATGGACTACAATCAATTACTGTGGCTCAGTCAACAAGCTGCAATAAAATAAGTTACAATAACTAAGCTGTTTGTGCTTGCACAAAAATCCCTGGAGGCAGGGTTTCAGGAAGAGAGGAGGGACTTATGATCAAGGCAGATAGACTGCAATCCTGGAGACACAACAGCTTCTGCCCAGAGGCATTGTGTAGAATAAATGAAGCCACACAAACCAGATTTATCTCAAGTGGTTCCTAATTGTAGACTCTTCATTTTCTGGTTGCCTGGCTATGTCGGGGCGTCCCATGTGTAGATGCAAAGGTGTAAAGCAATCGCATGTGTAACCGCAATCAGCACGAGCTGAGATTCTATTGAAAAAAATATTACTCTTACCTTGTGTGTCCACACACTTGGTCCAAATCTGGGTTTCATATCCAATTCATTTAATATTAAGGTGAGTCTAGTGTCACAGAGGCAGACACAGAGGTGGCAAACTATATATTATGCCAGCTACAGGAGCATTTTTGACCTGGGCACCTTTTTTAGTAGGCAGATGTTGAGTATGAAAATATTAGCTAGCTGATTGAGAGCAATATGAGCACTCCAGGGTGAAGACTAGCATGTAGGGGGTACATGGATGGGCTTTAAATATTTTTTCACAGATCATTCACTACTAAATTCTGGGCACACAGTTGAATTGCAGACTTGGCTCTGTGGTGTAAAAGTACTAGTAGGTGTTTTTCAGGGGCTTATTAAATTGATATTACTAATGTCAGCAACAAAAGATTAAGAAGAACATTTTCTTAATGACCTCTTCCATCACAGACTAGTGGGATCACAATTTGCAAGGAAAGGCTAATATCCAATTAGTATTCTCTGACCTAGGATAAACTTAAACTCAAGAACTATTAAGTCCTAAATTCCTCCAGTGACATGCAAGACTTGTGAGCCAGCTGGCAGGCAGATGTAACCCAGTGGGTTACATTCCATGGCTGAGGAGTGCAGGAGATCAGAGGACCTGGCTTTATAAAACATTTAATCTTCAAGATAGCTGTGAGGGGGGATTCAGATCATCTCTGCTGTCTAGTTTTTGGAAAAAACAATTTACTTCTTTCCATGCAGTAACATACCTTATCTCCTGTCACATAATTAATTAGTTTTTTCAGAGTTAAAGGTCACTTTGTTGTGTTTGCTTTTGGAGCACAACATGAAAGAGTCACAGTAATTTGAATACTCAAGAGTTAATAAATAAAAAATGGTATCCATTGCTGCATTCTTGTTTTAGCTTGCTATGCCACAAAACTATTACAAATGTCATTAAGACTTTATCTGTCAAGTTTTACTTTAATAGCTAAGTATCTTTGCTGCCCCTCTGCCATTCATAAGAGAAAAACTCAGGTATTTAAGTTTACATACCTCTTGTATACTCTTATTTTTTTCCATGATGGAAAGAGCAACAGCTGCACATTCAAGAGTAGACAGACAGGTGTTTGTTGGTTGTGTACGAATTACATATTGACTTGAAATACTGGGTTTTAACTGCACCTGAAAAATAGCAAACTCTAGTAAAAAAAACAGGCCAGGATAACCCATGAGATACCTATTCTCTGCACCAAGCAAAACACATCCCCTTCCCCTCTGTGTTCACTCATCTTCTTTTCTTTTTGCTGTTTAGTCTCCCAGTAGCCAATGCCACGCAACTGTTCAGTGTAATACTTGTGAGCCACCACCACAAACAAAAACTGCATGTTTGTTACTATATGAATGTGGAAAGGAAATACTATTTTTTGTTAGAGAAAGAGTAAGCGAAATTTTAGCAACTGATTTCAGTTGCCATAGATATGCTATAACAAAAATAGATTTATTCACTTATGCTTTTTAAAATTACTCTACACACAAACATTCAAGCTACAATGGCCATATAGTCATAAACACTTTATATCTTGGCAAAATATTTTTTGTCGAAGTTACATCCTGGCAAAGTATTATTTACCAAAATACTATTTGTCAAAAGAATCTCAGACTTCTAGAAATCGTATTTATTCACACAATGAACTAGGTTTATTAGATTCATTAGAACTATTTGTTTAACAAAATCATGTCTGAAGATAATTTACTGGCTCTGCATGAAGTGATAAACACTTTACACTAGCTTGCAAATTAAAGGATTTTAAGGAAAGGAAATTTAATTCAACCAAAAGCTCCAAAAGCTTTTACCAGGTTTTTAAACAGTGGTTGAAACAACACAGAATTTACACTACTTGACTCTGTATGAAATTTCAGACATTATTCCTTTATTCTTAAGATTTCCATGTCCACATATATCTAAAATGCAATTTGAAAACCAAATAATGTTTTAGCAACATTGTCAGTATTCTTAACCAAAAAGTCTCAGTTCTTTTTCCAACAATATTGTAGTGCAATACAAAAAACCCAGACACATCCTTATAAAAGAGTATGTTAATTTTCTTTTTTTTTAAACTCATCCCATCAATTGTCTTTTATTTTTCTTCCTCTCGAAAAAAAATGAGTGAATCCCCATGGTCATAATATTGTTACCATTCTGCATGCCAGAAGTCTTTCACCATTCCTCACTTTATTCAATACTTTCCTCCTTCACTTTTCTCATTTTTCCTTTTATTTGAAATATTTCGTTTTTCTTCATCTCTCTTACAAGCAATTACCCATTCCTAAAAGTTCAAGGTATCCCATTTATAAAAGGAAAACTCCAGACTACTGAAGAGACATAAATAAGTAATATGAAATTCCACTGCCTTACTTATCCCAATTTAAAAGAAATTAAAAATAGTAAAATTTAAAAAAGGGAAACAAGAGAAGAGCAAAAGGCATTCTGGAAAAGACAAGCAAGTTAGCTAAAAAAGTCAATTTACTCAAATATTGGAAAATTCAGAAAAATTAAGCCTTTCTAACCTACCTTCTTCAATTTGGTATGGAAAACCCAGAAGACAATAAAATTACTTAGGAGGGAAAAAATTTAGAATGTAGACATCAGTATAGGTAATGAAAAGAAAAAGAAGATAGTATTTTCATTTGTTACTCCTCAAGGATTTCTTTGGTTTTATGCCTTCTCTCTGTGACCATGTAGAGATCTTCACCACAACAGAGTAGGAAGCTTAGTTATTTGAAGTATACAGAAAACTATGCTGGAAGAAGTGGTCCCTACTTAGAAACTTCTATCTAGGTATCAAAAGGCAGGGTGAACTCAGTCCATCCCTTCTCCAACACGTGTCCTGAGCAGAAAAGCAGACATATATTCACACTTTTTCTCAACAGCTGACACTACATTGTTCATGGAATATCTCTCCAGAGGCTAAAACCACCTGATGGAGCACCTGCAGGCCCACTGGCTTCCCCTTCCTTGGACAGCACCTTGAGGCTTTTTTTCCTAGGAGTTAGGAATAGTTCTGCCTGCTGGTTTCTATACTTCATTCCTTGGGTCTTATGCTGAAAAAGTCAACATTCCAGAGAAAGAAAACCTATCAATGATTGCAAGACAACTTCTATAAAGAAAAGGGGCCTGCACAATGCCACACAACCATGGAGCCAAAACATAACTGCAGCTCTCAAACAACTGACAAGCACAAAAGGGCAACTTTCTAGTACTGACAGCAACAGCAGCAGCAACTACATTTCTTCTTTCATGAGACGAAAGAAAAAGAATGGAAACAAGTGTTCCCATCCACTTTTTCTGAAAAATTACATATTCCCTGAGATAAAATTAAAATACCATAAAGAGTGTTGGAGACCAGAGGAAGAATACCTGATCAAGACAACTGCCAGCTACAGTTTGTCTCTTAGGCTTCTTTCAGCATGCATTTTAACCTACTCTTTAAAGCAGGCACAATCTAAATAAATGATCCCCAGTCACCTGAAATACAGTCCAGGTAGTCTTTATCTACTGCAAATGGACAGACTCATCAAAGGTCCCATCTGAAACTAGATACATTTACTGAGCCAATAAAACAAACAATACTCCACCCACTCAGAGCATAAACTGAATGGCAAAACAAAGCAGAAACAGTACAGAGACCAAAACAAATTAGTATAGCTACTAAACATTTCAGACACAGGAAGATATTTTCTTGGAAAAAAAAATGCCTAGACATATGAAATATTTACTTTACCCAATCAGACTTGATTGGGAAGATGACTTATTTCATTTTTGACCAAGAGGTCTAAACTTGCATTGCTTTTTGTGCAGTTAATAGCTTCAGATACCATACTGCACCAATCTCATCCAAGTTCCTGCATTACTTATGTGCATGAATTCTTTATCTGTCACCTGTGTATCTCAAATCCAGCTGAACAAATTTTGTTCAACTTTACAGAAATATTCATACAATTAATTTAAACAAAATCACACTGCCTACCTCTTACACCAGATTTAAAAATCTCAGTTCAAAATGAGTATATACAAATACCCTGTTTAAGTACATTTCGAAATAAAAATTATTATATTTTAGAAGTGCTTCTCCATAAAATGACAGACACCACAATACAACAACTTGTTTGTTTTTGCTTCAAAGTAATTTGAAAATCATATGCATACTTTGGAATAATATCAGTTTCTAACAACATACAGAAATGAGAAGTTGAAAAAACAACAACCAGTTTAATATTGCTCACCAAAATAACAAGAAAGAAGATGGCAACTATCTCAACCATCTCAAACCAGAGAGGAATTTAAATAATGCAATTACTCACTGGAATTCAACCAAGACATTGAAATTAGTGTATCTATTCTCTCTAAGTGCGAAGAAGTTTGAGGATTTAATTTCCAAGCCATCAGAAGTAGGAAGCAACACATAAAATAAAGTTTCATTTCTATCTGTAACTCAAGACTCCTGCTTCCAAAAGCCTGAATTTCAGCCTGAATTTCACATACTGTTAGACTAACTTAACACTGGCTTATCTGCACCATTCCCTTAGCAAATGCTACAGCCTTTGAGCATTTACAAAGGATTTGAAACACAATAAAAATTGTGACCCTTCAGTGTTTCTTGGGGCAGCATTTTTCTTCCTGAGCCTTCCTTGGACATGTTCCAGGCAACTGAAGACCCAGCTGATCTTGTTCAGCTGTTCAAAATTGATGGGAGGAAAAGTGTTGCCTTGATGGGGTCACAAACCTGCTGTTTGAAATTTTAAAAATTTAAGTCAGTAAAGATAGGAAACTGATTTCTGCTTTTATTTTAAATAATAGTACTGCAGGTCTATCAGAAAGCTCTAAGTCCTCTCCTTAATATCAGCATCTTTATATCTTTTCTCTGTTAATTTCTTCATCACTACGCTTAGCAGCTTTACTCTCACCAGCTTTACTCTCCAAAGAGAACCCAATATTATGCAAAATTATACTTGGAAAATAATGCATTACCAAGAATTCAAAAAAGTTAGCACATCTGTCTCACAGCACACACAAAACAATTCTTGCCTGTTCTATAAGTATCTCAAAAAAGGCAGAGGCATAATATATTTTTCTGTGGTTTCTCTAAAAACCTTAATACTTAAGATCACTTCCTCTTTATGTTGATAGTGTCTTTTGAAAATCTGAATGTCAGCTTGGGAATTAATTTGCTAACTGTTCAAGAATGAAGGAAAAAAGTACCATCTGTCCTCCTGCTTAACATAGGCACTATAACATAGTCTTATATAACATATAACATAGGTCATATGTTCTACTACTTTAATAAATACCTTTCAGAAAAAACCCCAGCCATTTCTTTAAACTAATTCAAAAGGCACAAAAAAAAAAAAAACCTCAGAAAGAGTACAACCATATCCTGCTATCCTTCCCATCCTTCTAGAAGCTAAATTGCTTTGAAGGTGGTTAAGGCAGTAAGAGCATTCTCTGGAAGCTACTGCAAAAAGAGCCTCAGACAGAAGATGGGTGACAAGCAGGGGAAGATCGTTCACTCAGTATCCAGTTTGCACCAAGAACCTTTTATCTGTAAACCAAAACAGTTTTCTGTATCTTACAGAAATTTCATGCAGTTAAGTAAAATTACCTTTGTGCCGGAGAAGACAGGCTGAGTAAATTTAGTCTCAGCATGCTACTGAAATTTAAATCAAGAATATAAATAAATTATCTTGTTCAAAATCTTGGCTTTAATTTAAAGTGACAATTTAAGAGCACTCTCTTTCTAAAATACTGGAGGGAATAATTGCCATGCAACTGTCACAAGTGGACAGCCTGGAAAAGTAGATACCTGTCACAAAACCCACCAGGCATGAGGGCATGACTTTAAAGACTGTGATGACTCAAAAAAGGGAGACATAAACCCCATTTTTGAAAACATGGAAAGCAGAAGATCTAGGGATCTACAGAGAAGTCTCATCTGCCAGGAAAACTTATGAAGCAGATTCTCCTGGAAACCATGCTAAGACACGTGTAAAACAAAGAGGTGATTGGAAAGAGCCAGCATGGCTTTACAGAGGAGAAATCTTGCCTTCTGTGATGGAGTTAGTGGTGGATAAGAGGAGGAGTAATGGCTACAAACTGAAAGAGGGAAAATTTATGTTAGATATTGGGAAGCCTAAGAAGGTTAGTTCTTTCAGTTTTTAGATTTTAGATTGGTCTTCAGTTAAAACAGATAACTGAAATAAAGTCCAACTGCACACAAGCTGCAGCTCTAACCCAAAAGGAACAGTTTTAACTCCTGTAAAAGAACACAGCATGAGAAAGATCCAAATGTCAATAAAACTAAGAGCTAACATACAGTAAAAATGTAAGGAAAGGAAAATATTCACAGATAACACATTAGAGAAGATAGGACTGACCTAGGAATATCTGGACTATATATTCTGCAAAAAATAATTGAAATACCATCTGGTTATGGTCTCAGTTTCTGAAATTGCACGATCTGACCTATAACTAAGGAATTAAATAATTTAACACTGCCATTAAGTTATGGAAAAATAATTATATTTAAGTACATGTCATATAGGCTATTCATGCCACTTTGTAAAATGACCATGCATTTCCAGTTAATTTCCAGGCATTGTACTTTTTTTTTTTTTATTTAGAGAAGAAAAAATCTAGAAATTATTTCTGGTAATATCTCTCTTGCTCTGCTTACATTTAAAAATTAATGTCAGCCAACAGTTCAATATTTTATGCAGCACTATTCTTTTAATAATTAATAAAACAGGAAAGTGTGGCAAGTAAATTCAGTCAGTGAGCAGAGTATGAACGTAGAGAATGGGGTCACGAAATGAAGAAAGAAAAATTAATTACTTGTATTGTCACAGCAATTTAACTATAATTACCTGCAAATATCAGAAAGTTGAAAATGAAAATTACATACTTCAGTGTCAAAATGTAGCATCAATGCAATGATACTGTTCTTTGGAACCAACTAATTATTTTTGCTTTGTGCAATTTCTTGTTTTCTTACTGTATGTGAAGAGCAGTAAGCACTTCCCTGGACAGGGGAAAAGCAGCAGAAGAAGCTCCTGAGATTAATTTTGGCAAGGGCAGAAGGAATCATGAAAAGAAAAGAGTAAAAGAATAAAAATGTATTCAATTAATCTAGCTATTTCAAAGCAAATTCAATCAAAATTAAATATATTTCCAGTTTACTTTTTACAAAATGTTGATATCCCATGAGAATATCAGCATGGGTACAACGGTACAAAATTTGCCAATGCTCCTGAATTGTTCTAGTACCTGGATATTCAGACATTTGTTGAAGGGTTTGACAACAATTATGAAAAAAAAGGGAAAAAAATAACTCATTTTTATCTTGCTCTCTCATTACCAATAAACGGTTCTCAGATGCAATGTTTGCCTTGCTGGGCTTAATTTTGTTCCCAATCATCATTATTAAAAGAACTCCTCCTGTTCCCCACAGTGGAACATGACACCAAGAATAAAGTATACACTTCTCACATGTGGTAAATCATCTCACACCTTTCAGTCACAAAGAAAATGTCACTGTATTGAGAGGTAATAAATACATACTTATAACCAGAAAAATGTCAATGACCAATGTCATTCAAATTAACCTAAATGTCACAAGGACAGAATGCTGTTGATTGCTCAGCATCATATCTCAACTATGCCTCCAGTCCTCACCCAAAATAATTCCCAGCTCTCTCTCTTTGATCTCAGTTTACTCAAACAGCAATTCTGACAGTCCTAGCATAAAACATTCTGTTGTCTTGAGTTTGAAAATTTTTTTAATGTTTTGGTGTAATAAGACAGCAGCTAAAAACTTAACACATCAAACATTTCACAATATGTAACAGCTGTTAACGATTTTTATCTTACAAGTCATCATACACAGAATAGGTTATGAACTACTTACTTAATGAAAACAAGTTTTCTTGCTGCAGCAAAAATTTCACAGTTGGAAAAAAACAAATATAACACACAAACAAAAATTTACTATCAAGGCTCACAGAGCCTCCTTCGCTCTAAGGAAAACTGGGCTACCCTGCAGGATTATTAGGAAAATCACCAGTGTCATACACAGATAGATAAAACTGTGTTTGGAACAAGTCAGTGAAAATGCAGTGTTTTTCTTCCATGAGTACAGATGGATGGTTGAATCCATACTTTCCAGGACCAACCTTACTACAGTTTTCCCTGCTGCAACCATTGTGGCTGGCCTTTGTTGCCTTGGGTTCTGATTTGCCTCCTGCACTCTTTATTCATGATCATACTTCTTTCCCTTGCAGAATTAAACTGCGCATTGTTCATTTATTTAGGTTATATGGCAAAATTTAGTACTGAATTTCTCTCATGCAAATTGTAAACTGTAACAAATAAAAACAGAGAGAGGAAAGCATAAAGATAAAAGAGGACTGTAAAAAAATTCATTTACTTCTTGGCACTATTTATTATTTAGCCCTCATAAAATCACTTGCTGAAGTCTTGTAACTGTGGAGATTAGAAAAAATACTTTTCTCTGCACCTCCTGAGCTCATTGAATAGGAGATTTAATAAAAAATTCAGAGAGTAATCAGAATAAGAGTCAAATAAGATACAGACAGATGACAATAGTGACTCTTGATATTTCGCTTTTACTTCTGTTCTAGGTGTTTTCTGTGTGAAGATGAACAAATGGTTTTATATTTCTTTCACAATAATTGTAATCCACTGTAACTCTCAAGGCATTACAGTGTGCTATACAACATAAACTGTATTATACTTGTGTCTGTGTACTGTACTGAGCAGTAACTAAACTAGAATGAAGTTTTAACTTTCTCTAGAAGGAATTTATGTAAATGACAGAGAACACTTTAGAGTAACTACTTGCTTCATCAATGAAATTCCTCTAATTTTTGAACATGCTTTCAGAAAAAAATGCTACCCATTCCTTAATCCTCTAGGCTTGAAAATGACAAATTCACAAATAAAGTTTTATTATCTGAATATACCAGAGGACTAGACCACAAAACCCACTTACTGTTAAAAAGTATGATATAATTATTCAATGAACCTCAAACCATTAGTTTCTCCACCAACTCATTCGTGACTTTTACCCATCATTAACAGAAAAATAAAAAAATTAAATTCAACATTTGCTCAGCTATGCATAGTGCATAGCTGAGCAAATTAAATTATGCATTCATTGATAGTACTGGTATTGCTGCAGGTTGAATTGCTGACAGAAGAATCTACAGCCAACTACAATTCAGCACCCTGCACCTTTTGACACTTTAGCATTTCATCACATCTGCCATACAACTTGCTTTAAACCAGGTGGCATTTTATGACTTCCTGTCTAGCATTTAACCCTTCAGGGGAAGCCCATGGGATTCCTACCTAGTAACTCCAGTAGCACCACTTCAATCAAAAAGCAGGTGGACCCCTAGAGGAATGGGGTTTTTTAATGTCTTTTCTTTTAAATAAAGAGTGGCAAGAGTTTGTCCCTTGCTTTCCATACTCCATAAGCAGTTCCTTTCTTTCATTCTTAGTGCTCGGTGAGGTCTTGAGAATAGCTGGCATGTTCCAACACTGATTCCTACAGAAGAGGGTAAGAATGCTCTCCCGAAGAATCCTTATGATGACAGTTTCAAGCAAGCTGTTTGATAAGACTTACTCTCAGACATCCCATACCATCTGTGAATCCATGCTTACCCAGCAGAAGCAACAAAGAAACCACAAAAACAATCCAGTAAGTGCTACTTTGCACAACATGAAGTTTGGACAAGAGCAACAAGGTAAGCTGGCAAAGAATTCTTAAAACAGATGTTGATATGACTGACTTTGGTGAAAGATCAAAACTCTGGAATCTCAAAGACCAGTTTGTGTTGACAACTACTCAGGCATATTACATGATGGTCAGTGAACAACTGAAAAGAAACAGAAATGCCTAAGTGTTTAATAAATATTTAATCACACCATCTTAGAAACTGTAACAGATTTAGGCCACGTTACTCAGAAGCTGAGAATAAGAAAAGCTCCCCCTGTCTGACAAATTGCTGAAGTTCTCTTCCATTGACTGGCGTTCTACCCAGCATATAATCTTGACATTTCAAATTTATAGGGCCTTTTCAGAAGGCAGCACATCAACTATAAAGTGGCATCATTGCTTTTAATTAACTGGTTTATGAGGTCAAAGAACACAGTTTCTTGTCATTGGTAACACCTTTTGCACACTTTTCCTTTGTACTGAAGACAGTGAAGCATTTTGAGGGTTTTTTTAATAGTACTATGGTATTTTAATTTAACAGTAAGTGTTCTTAACAACCTGATTATATTGTTTGCAAATAGAATTATGTTTAGCAGACTGTACCCACCTTATGCACAGAGACAGAATGTCACAAAAAGGTCAGACAGAAGGGAGTAAATAAACTCAGCAGGAATGACCCTTTGACAAATGCAGTGCTGAGTAAGAACATTTGTGTGGTACCTTGAAACTCTGCAGTTTATTGCCACAAACAAGTTCATAAATCACCCTGAAGGTCTTGCCTCAAAACCATTATGTTTACCTTTAATAGGCAGCAAATGTACAACCTATTTTAACAGCTTTATGATGCTGCATTTTACCACAGAATTTCTAGGATCTCATATAAATATGAGCAAACATCTTTAAAAAATATATAAGAAAGAAAGCATATGGTAGCATTTACCTCACCTACCAGCAGATCACATTTTTCCTAGTTAATTTCAAGCCCATCAAACTGTATAATGAAGTATACCTAAATTCAATAGGAAAAATGGGGAAAACTGAATTTAAGAAAATGTTTAACTACTCTGGGCAAAATTTGGCTAGGTTACCTGAGCTGAAAGTCCATCATACATAGGAAGACATAAAAAATCTCAGTTTTTTTATTTATTTATTTTCACAGAATCATAGAATAGTTTAAATGGAAGGGACTTTTCAAGGGTTGTTTAGTCCAGCTCCCTGACCAGTCCCCCTCCAGCTGACCTTGTTAATCCTCATGAGGCTTCCACAGGTCCACTTCATGAGCTCATTCATATCCCTCTGAATGACATCCCATCCTTCAGGAGTGTCATGCCACCACTCAGCTTGTAGTCATCTGCAAATCTGCTGTGGGTGCACTTGATCCTTTTGTCTGTGTCAGACTCAAAACAACACTGCTTCCAGCAGAGACCACTGAGGGTATCACTTGGCACTGATTCCGATTGGAACACTGAGCCATTGACCCTCATTAAGCCACTACACTCGATGTGACTGTTTTCCTCATCCACCTAACAGTCTACCTATCCAATCCATCTCTTTCCAATTTAGAGAAAAGGAAGTTGCGGGGGACCCTATTAAAAGCCCTATAGGAGTCCAGATAGATGACACCTGTAGCCCTTTCATGTAGCCTTGTCCACTGATGTAGTCCCTCCATTGTAGGAAGGGTTGGAACCAGACGATTCTTAAGGTCCCCTCCAACCCAAACCATTCTATGGTTCTACAGTTTGCAAAAGAAATTTTTGTATACACTATAGAAGACCTTGAACTAATTGCCAAGGCAGTAAAAAGCAAGTAAGGTGAGCTGCAATGAACTCAGGTACAAACAAATGCTGGGGAGGGTATCCAAGAGACTGGGTGGATTGCTGGATGGAACATTTCAGGCACATGTGGGGATAAAGGCAAGCTGGGCCTTGCCTTCACTGGGCCATGCCTTGCACTGCACAACCCCTCCTGGCCTGTATCCCAGCCCTACAGTGGCCATCAGTCCCCAGCACAACAGAGGCACCTGGCCTCCTGGCACCTCCACACCTGGCCCTGGAGCCCCAGTCTTGCCCCAGAGCAGCCAGATGAGGGAAGTCCCACACGGGGAAAGGGTGAAGAAAGACCAAAGGGTAGTTTAGCCAGGACATGAAGCAAGCATAGATCTTGACTCTACTTCCTGCTGTACTTCCTATCAGCTGAACACCAGAATTGTATGCTCTTTTCTACAGCTTTTCTGTCTTTCTCTCTTTCTTCTTCTCATTTCCTCTTCCTAGAGTTTTGAGACTCTTAAAACTGGATGGGTTTGGAGCCTGCTAAGTTGAATAGGGCATCAAGTTAATGTTTTTTGAAGTGTTCTATGTTGATTGTATGCTGTTTTAAACTTTTGCCAGAGTTCTCTGCTTTTCTGAAGTTGCCATTAAAGCTTTTTTTGTTGTTTGACTGCTTGAGGATATCTTGCCAGCCTTTCTCCCATGCATCTCACTCCGAGTACATGAAAAACTGTGAGGCCCTTTAGAAGGCTTGTCAAGCCATTTTTTTGTGGCTTTACAGGTATTACTTTACAAGTGATAGAAGTATATCTACAGAGGCTGCTGTAAGAGAGTCTTACATAAAGTTAATCAGACATCATATTTGATTACTACTGCTAAACAGAAGGTCAGCAAATTGGAATCCCAGTTTCAATTAACAATTAAATAATTTCTGTACTGGAACAACAGTGAATTTTCTGCACTGTATTAATGTCCAGTTACTGAAATTTATACTCCTTATAGAACTCTCCACTGAGTTATCACGACCACTTTCAATAACTTACTGTCATGATAACATTTTGCCACTTAACTAGTATACCTTCAGTTATTACTTCAGAATAAGTTGAACAACCTGGATTCACTGCAGGCTCCACTAACAATTTCTCTACAAACCGTAAAATAAAATTACAATCACTATGAAAACAGACCAGTTACTTATGCCTTGTTTAGTATTTTTATACAAGACAGCATTTCTTCGAATGACAATTATTTCTATTGAGGGTATTTGGTGAGGCTTCTGCAAAACGTGACCTCTGCACACTGATTCAGTCAGATTGCTTCTGAAGGAGACATGACGCATGTAGGTAAACAGCTTCAGTAAATTTGTAAGATATGTCACCTATTTTCAACAGTTGCATTGAACTAGACCAATACTGCACATACATCCCTGGATCTCCTAAACCTATTCTTAATAATATTTTCCACTGGGTTATTGGTATTACTGCAGTGTACCTAGATATGTGAAAGGATAAGCAGAAACACAGCCAACAATATGCAATACTCATGCAATAATCAAGGACTGTGATAATATTAAACCATGATGTTAAGACTTTCCAAGTCTTCGCGGTTGACTGGGTAAGAAAGCATTGACACATGACTCTCCTCAGAAAACTGACAATTCTAGAGCTGAACATAAATTTTTTAGCCAAAAGATCATTCTGGATACTTTATCCTTATTTCAATAACTTCCTTTGTATCAATTGTCCTGGAAGTTTCAAGCATTGGAGGAGTGACTTTTCCTCTTTAGAAAAGTCATGCATGACCTTATATACACATGATGCAGTCTAACACACAAGAGATTAGCACTCTTCTGATGCAGATACGTGAATACATCAACAAAATTATAATTACAATTTTAAATTACATGGCCCTCACTAAAAGCAATCATACAGAAAGGCTGCTTTGCATCAGCTGAAATACTTTCTGACTACTGCAAATAGATTATATTGATAAAAAACTCTCATTTCCATATCTCTAAATGTTCACTAAAATGATGGTATAGGCAGTGTTTGTGAAAACTTCTGAATAACAATTAGTCTTTACGCATGCATTCTTGCAATTTCTTGATGGTTCTGCCATATATTCTCAATATGGTATCTGAATTCTCTTGTAGAAGAAGAAATATACAAATTATTTTCAAATGTTAAAAGAGTAGTTACAGTAAGTCAGATTTACTGATGATTCCCTGATCTTAAGGCTACCTCTTTTTTTTAAAAGCTCTAGCAAGACTGCAGACAGATCTGTTAAACTCTTTTAAAGGTGACATCTTGGGCTCCAAGAAAGCTGCTTAGAAAATAAATTCCATCTCAGGGAAGGAAGGGTGAGAACAGAGAGAGAGGAAGAGCAAGAGAGATCCCAAGCATAATCTGAAGTTGTATATCAAAATATCAACTTGCTTGAGAACCAGTGCTTGGCAATACAAGCATACATTACAAATTCTTATGACGAGTCAAGCAGATTTAAGCATACAGTGCAAGCTGAACTAAACAGTAAAGTTCAAAGGGTAAAAATGTGCTGTAAGAAACCAGATTTCAGATGATGATACCAATTTTTATGTAGCAAAGAAAGTATAAGGGAAACAAAACAGATGTGTTAGAAATCATGAAGGCATGATGGGAAAAGAAAATGAGGTACTGAATATATGAATAGCAGCAATACTGTGATGAATGCATAAATAGAATAATTTGTTGTCACAATACTGCTGACATTATTATGCCCATTAAGTAGCAGAAGAGTACACCAAAAAATAATTTAAAAGTCACAATGAGTATAAAGCTTCCTCCAACCTCAAACTGAGGCCACTCATGTACAGACACACCATTCAGACTAACAGGGAGTTAAGGCAGAAACAAGAAGTTAAATAATGTGTCCAAATGGTATCATTAAAACTGGAACACTAGCTTCATGAAAATATTCTTCAGTAGTCTTCTGAAACATTTACAAAATATCTTGTCACTACAAAATGTCAAAGCATATTAGGTAAAAATGTTACACATAACATAGGAAGAAAAAGCAAAAAAAATTAACAGTGAACTACACTTTATGCCCCGTATCTGACTGTCTAAAATTGAATTTTTCTTGACTGTTGGCTAGATCGATGCTGATGCCCTTAAAATTATAGGGAAATACAGTTTCCATGCACCTTTCCATCTTCACTTAAAACTATTTATTTGTACCTGAATACCAGAATATGAATTCTTCTTCCCACCCCTCAATATTCTCAAAATACAATGTGATGACACTGAGGTGGTGAGAGCTGCTCCAGTACCTGGGCAGGGACAGTCCCCTTGGCATTAGCATGGCACAGCGCAGCTCCCAGCGCCTCCACTGCTCAGTCTCATCACACACACAGATATGCATTGTTCTTGACCCAAAACTCCTCTGAGGACGGAGCAGATGGGCACCAGAAAGAAAACAGAATCCAAGAGGTGCAAAACCTCTGCTGAGCCCCAAATCAGAGCCAGTGTGTCCCGAAGGGCACTGAGCCACCCCCAGGGCTGAGTCACTGCCAGCAGGGCAGACAAGGCAAGGGGAGGACTCTATTGTCCCCTCCCCCAGGGGTGAACCAGATGAGATGACAGGTGAGCAAGGACAGATATGTGCCAGCAGGACATGGCCTCAACACAGAAAGCAGCACAGTACTTCTGGGACAAGCATGGATCTTGGAGGTCCAGGGTGGGGTGCAAACACATACAGCAAACATGGGATTCAAAGCCTTCATCTAAAAGATGACCAATCTCCCCTCCAGTGGGCACAGAGCTCAGTGCAAAGGCCATCAAAGCCTCCAAACAACCACACAGTTCCTCAGATCCCACCACACTTAGCTCTGGAACCCAGCGCTGCCTCAATGTCACAGGAACATAACTTCGAAATACCCCAAGAGTGGGGAAGGAGAGAGCTGCAGGCCAGGCAGGGATCCTCCTGTCCTGAGCTGGCTGCACCTTAGGTAGCCACAAGACCAGGAAGATGGCAAAAATAATAAGAAATAAGTAAACCACACTATCCAGAAGTGCCTGTAAACTTTTTATTTCCCATCCCTTCCAAAAAACAGCCAGCAAAGCCAACAACCACTGTGTAGCGCTTTCCAATCTTCAAGGAATGGGTATGCATTTTCTACAATATCCAGCCTAAGTATGATGACCCAAAGATTTTCACTGCATTTTTAAAAAAGGAAAACAACATCAGGTGATAGAAATAATTCATTCAGGTTTGGGATAGTAAATTCCTGGACTTGCAACAGTGATCCAAAAATACTTATCCACAAATAAAAATTATTTCTGCATTACCTACTTCTGATGAAACAATAAGCACTTGGGATAGATTGTCTACTTTTTATATATATGGTTTTCAGGTTAACTTTTTCAATTCTTATTTGGTGCTGAAGGAATAGAAGGCCAAAAGCAGGAGTTTAGTTGTCTCTTCCCACTATGCTGTGCTTATCTCCTCATAAACAGAAGCAGTTTCACCCACAGTGGCCTGTGATTGCTTCACAGAGTACACCATCACATGAACTGTGCCAAATGGCTAGTTCTTCTCTCAAACTAACTGCATCAACTTGTCCAAGGTAACTGAATACCTTCTCTGTATCCCCTCTGTAACAGCAGCTGTTGCACGAAAGCCTGCAGACCTCTTCCTCAATTTTGGCTATGCAAAATATCCCAGGATAATGTGCTTCTCCAGAGGGTGCTAGTTCAAGGAGTACCCTACGTTGATGTCGCATCC
The DNA here is from genome assembly GCF_014805655.1 of Passer montanus. Taxonomy (NCBI): domain Eukaryota; kingdom Metazoa; phylum Chordata; class Aves; order Passeriformes; family Passeridae; genus Passer; species Passer montanus. Next base: position 1,256,920 of record NW_024357614.1, read on the forward strand.
CAGTGGTGGAGGAGTGGTAGCACTGGTCACCGGCTCACTCTGATCCCCTTTTGCTTTTGACACACGTCAGGAGTGGCCACGTTCCGCCTTAGCCACCAGCAGGCAGAATCACGTTTGGCCACTGGCTGAGGTCCCAGACCGACAGGTGTGGCCGATAAATGTGGACCCATGTCTAAGGATCAAGGCAAAGGAAGAAGGAAGGACTCTTTGCTTACATCTCTGAGCCATCTTTATTCTTTCTCATGATGGGAGTGGCGCCGGGGCTGCAGCGCCGTGCGGGAGCAGCGCAGGTGATGCAGCGCTGCATGGGAGCAGCGTAGGTGACGCAGCGCTGCATGGGAGCAGCGCAGGTGACGCAGCGCTGCACGGGAGCAGCGCAGGTGACGCAGCGCTGCATGGGAGCAGCACAGGTGATGCAGTGCTGCATGGGAGCAGCGCAGGTGACGCAGCGCTGCACGGGAGCAGCGCAGGTGACGCAGCGCTGCACGGGAGCAGCATGGCTCGAAGGGGGACAGCGGCAGAAGAGCACACAACCAAGAACAACAGCAGCTTTTGGGGGGGGCGGGGCAGGGGGAAGTGTTTTCCCAGGAGGAGACCATTTAACAAGTCAAGGGCTGGATAGGAGGGGTACGGGGGACAAATGTAAACATAATACCAATAGAAAAGGGGACAGGAAAGATACAAACCAATGAGAGAAGGGAGATATCATAACTGACACCAAAGCTTCTGGATAAATGGTTGCAGGAAATTACAATAGACAGGCTGCAGGGACAGAATTTTGAAGGATAGACAGGGAGGAATCTGGAATTATTATAACTGTCACAGAGAAAAGGCGGGAAGACAGGTGGTAAACTACTTTAGGGAGAGACTAAAGATATAATCTTCAAAACCCCACTGCCACACTATGTAATCAATGTAATAATCATACTAAAGTCACATGAGGAGCTCTCTCTTGCTGAGAGAGCACAGGGTGTTTAACCTCAACACGAGGCAGCTTAGGGGAGACCTCATCACTCTCAACTCCCTGAAAAAGAGAGTGTACCCAGGTGGGGCTCCGTTTCTTCTCCCACACAATTAAAAACAGGACAAGAGGAAACAGGACAAGTCTAAAGTTGCCCTAGGGGAGATTTAGGCTGAACATTAGGAGGAATGTTTTTTACAGAAAGGGTGATCGGGCACTGGCATGGGCTGGTCAGAAAGGCAGTGGAGTGAGTCACTGTCTGTGGAGGAGAAAAAACTTTTAAGGAAATACTGGATGTGGTGCTTGGTATCAGTGCCAACAAATTGACAAAGTGGTGTTCTGTCCTAGGTTGAACTTGATGACATCAAAGGTCTTTTCCAATCTCCTTGAATCTGCGATTCAGTGCCTCATAGGTTTTTGCTAAAAAGTTTGTCCAACCTCATGCTTTGTAATTTATGAAAAAAATTCCATACAATAAGAACGATTCTGAATCAAGACATAAATTTACATATTTCTGATAAAGTTAAATATGTTAGATTCACATATATCTATTTCCTCTGGGCTTTCTGGAAGAGTGCAATTTGAATTTATCATTTTTTTCAAGGAAAAATGCTCTGCTGACTGAACTCTTAATTAACAGAGCTTTTATTGGAGATCTCAAGATTTTAATACATTTAATAAATGTATTAAATACATTTTAATAAATTTACTAATTTAAAACAACAGCAAAGTTTATTAAAATATCCCACAGTATCTTGAAAATCATTCAACATAGCAGTTTGTATTACCCAAAATCAGCAAAGCTGTAAAGTAATACAATAAAATATTCCTTTCAATGCCTCCAATCTATTGTGTCTTTGTAGTTAAGAATTGCTAACTTTATTACTAAAATAGCTCTTTTCTACCTCCAGAAAATTGATTAAAAGCACAAATCACCATTTATTGAATAAGTCTAGTTTCTTTTTGTATTACAGATAATGTCTACAGATATCACATCCTCTTCAATTTTAACATCCCCTCCATATAGCTGTTGTCATATCCACCTCACCCTCTCTCTGGGGCCAAAGCCTGCCTTCTTGAATTTCAAACATAGGGATATTCTACACACTTTTGTCTCAGAAAATTGCAATATCAACCCAAAGTTTCAAGATATAATCAGCAAAAACTTTTTTCAAATAGAGAACCATTTACATAGCTCATTTAAATATGAACTATGACATAGAAAACCAGAAATAATGTAGAAATAGTAAAAAGCCAGAAAAACCCTACACTGTTGGCCATAATAGCTAGTTCAGTGAGAAAGATGAAACGGAACACTGCTAAAGGTTGAACAAACTTTAGTCCCTAACAATGCTGGTGTTTACTCGCAGACAGTTTTATAACTACCTTCTCCCACATTACTGCTAATTTTAACCATTAAGAAGTTTCTAGGGGGCTGCACAGGTGCCTCAAGCTAATTTCAACACAAAGTGACCAAATTTAGTCTAACATGCAGGTTGTGTACACAGCACTCCAACACAACCTTTGCGCTGCTCTGCACTTCACTCAGTCTTCACTGAGCCCTACCTGTCTCACAGGTTACTGTTTGCAGCTACAGCACAAGTTCTAACTTGGCACAGCACAGCACAAATAAAGCTAAAATAACAGTCAAACTACTAAATGTAACCTTTAAACTTGATCTAAGAGACTGAAGTCAGCCAGGTCACACTTCAACATGGGAAAACAGTCTTTCCTGCAGGAAGCTATTTTTGCATTTGGGAACTCCAACAATGTCATCATAACACATCCATGTGATTTGAATAACAGAAAGTATCAAGTAGCATATAAAATAAAAAATCAAACCAAATATTGATTTTAGCTCTGATATATTTACCAGATGGATTAAACCATTTACCATAGTTTATGAAAAAATTAATACTTTTATTAACTTAGTACTTCAAGAATCACTGTATCACTGTATTCATTTACTCTAAGAATTTAAATCCTTTAAAACAAAAGCAGCAATGCAATTCCAATAAAAAAGAATAGGGATGGCAGAATATACTTTTCCTTGAAAAAAAGGCCAGATAAAAAGTAGAGTGTTGATGAATAGCTGCAAATGTTAAAGACTACAATTGATGCAATATAGAATTCAAGCATGCACAAAGAAGCAAATCTCCTAAGAATGTTTTTTTATATTCCAGCTGTCTGCTGATGTTTTTCCCTAGAGCTTTAAGTATGATCCTTTGCATCACTGTTTTATAAATCAATGCCTCTGAACTTTCTCAGAAAGGAAATCTGTGACTCACCCCAGTGACAAACCAATATCCAGCTGTTACTTCTGCGAAGTCTTGCACCCTGTACAGAGGTGCCCACTTGCAGGGAGGGAAGGTACACAGTACCCAGTTATCAACTTCCATCCAGAAAATCTCTGGGCTGTCATGTCTTCACATGTCTTTATCCATGTTCACATACAAAGGGTTATAGATTAACACCCTACACCTACATTTGCTCCTATAGCTATGAAATTTTGCACAAAACATCTTAACATACAGAAAACAGTTATGGGAAAATTAGGTGTATATAAAATCACATGTAGACGTGATTTAAGTCTAGTCTTTGGTGTAATAACCTATGATAGGAACACATTTGTTTGTAAACATGAAATGTTTGTTTCATTTCTTGTAGCACACAGATACATCTTAATATCTTGGTGAAATCTAATGCAATAGTAAAATAAATGTAAAGTAAAGTAACGAACTGGGTATTATGGATTTTTTAAAATATAAATTATTTATATATTTATTTATTTTATTAAATAAGGTTTCATGCATTATAGTCAACACTACTGCTCAATTTTCCAAGAGTTTTTTGGTGTAGTATCTTAACACATTTTCTTTACATTATTTTTACTTGTTCTATCACTTCAAAGTCTTTATCAGCTCCAATTTGCCTTAGGCAGGATTTAACAATTTTAAAAGCATTACTTATATGTAAAATGATCCATAAGTTTGCTGTCCATTATTTTAATAAAATAAACATTTTAACACCCTCAGGGATACTAATTATGATCCAATGATGAATGGAATTATTTTTCCATTAGTAAAACTGTTGGTATTAATACTTTTTCTAAAATACACTTTCAGTTATTGCAATAATGAAAAGATCAATCTGAAGATAGTAATTTTCTCTTTCAAAAATACATCAATATAATTTTTTTTATCTTTATTCAGGCCCTGAATAAAAATGGCAGTTTTGTCAAAAAATTAAATACAGACAAACAATCCTACTCTGATGAAAATACTGAAGATCCAAAATCATTCCATTCATACAGTCAAATGTTACAGTATTTGTAACATGCTACCTGAGACAGAATTTTTAATATGGTGGAGAACACATATGAGAAGAGTGTGACCCTTTCCTAAGAGGCTGAAAATTCAACTTTCAGCTTTCCTATTTCTGCAATGTAAGATACTTATGCAGGGAAAAAGAAACGCTTATTTCAATCTATGTATTCCAGCAGCTTAAACAAGACACTAGAATTTTCTACACAAACTAGTTTTCAATTTTGCAAAACGATTCACTATGAAGTTACATACACCAGCTCAAAAACAAAAAAGGCAAATTTCAAGTGACAAAGTAGAAACCCTCAATATTTACAATCATCTTTCTTATAATCTTACAGAATCCTTAAATAATTGCTTAAGCTGTTTTTCTCTTGCTAGCTGGTTACATCCTTAGAATAACCACTCCCTTTTGACTGATCAGAAGCAAGCATCTATTAGACAAATTTTGAATTTTTACTTTACAATTTTGTAACTCACCTGCTTGGGAAGGCGGAAGAGAGAATTTTTGTAAAATATATCTTTAGCCTGACTCCATGTTCCATCGATGATAATCATAACAGATGGACTAGAAGACATCACTGTAACTTCTTCCAAATTGGTTGCTTCAGCTCCAGGATACAATATTAGAGTATTGGGATTTCTGCACACAGATGCTAATTCAGGATATCTTTTATGCAAAGAAACACAAAATTAAATTAATTATTGAAATTTTTCATGACATACATATACTTTCAAATATTAGTTCCCACTCACCTCCACCAAATTTTACTTAAAATGTCCCTTTCTGATCAGTCACTTTCTCCTTCCAACACCTCAGAAGTTGTTGGTTTTACCCCAGCTTCTATGTGGGCACAGTCAAAAAACAACCACAAAAGTGACCGATGAAAGCTGAATAAAGCAATATATCAAATCTTTTCCAATGCTTAATCACTACTCTAATGTGTATTGGAGCCAAAGACATTTGAATTGGTTACCAAAATTTAATATATGTATTCTAGAAAAATTTCTTCAATCACTTGGTATAAAATTACTGCAATTATCCCATTTTAACCTTCTAAATATAGAAGAGAATATTAGCAATTCATGTTCCATACCTACAGGGCACTTTTGAAAATGTTATCATTTCCATTGGTTTGGGGTTTTTTTTTATTACTACTTATGCTAACTGGTAGAGTTATAGTTCCTATGCTTTTACACTCTCTTCTTCCTTCCTGTTGGCTTCTACATTTGTAGGAGTAACCACAGGAGTAACAACTGCCTATTAAGTGCACATGGAAACTCCTGAGGTTTTTGAAGGATGCCACTGTCTTAGCCTATAAAAACCTGTGAAAGACATTGTCATTTAAATAGTACTCCAGGTCACAAAAGCCAAGCTTAAACTAGTCTGGGCTGAACACTCCAAGGATGGGGCAGCCACAGCTTCTGTAAGCAACCGGTTTCCATGCCTCACTCCCATAAGGGTAAAGAATTTATGATTAGCATCTAACCTAAACCTACTACTCTCTTCCAGTTTAAAACCATTTTCCTTGTTTTAGACCTTACAAAAGTCCCTCCCCAGCTTTCTTGAAGTCCCGTTTAGGTAACAAAAGGCTTCCATAAGGTCTCCCTTGGAGTCTTCTCTTCTCGCAGTTGAATAATTCTAACTCTCAGCCTTTCCCATAAGAGGTGTGTTCATCCCTCTGATTATCTTCATGGCCTTCTTCTGGACTCATTCCAACATGTCCATGGTCCATATCTTTTCTGTGTTAAGGGCTCCAGAGCTGGTGACAGTACTCCAGATGGGTTCTCACCAGAATGGTGTAGTCAAGCGGACTGATAGGGGAGAATCCAAGAAAAGGCTAGTCTTCTAATAAAGATTGCATTACTTGTCTGGAACTAATTTCTCAGTCTTCAGTCTTGCCTCAATCAGAAAGCATGAAGAAATATAAAGCAAGGGTCAACTGTCCAAAGCATGTGGCATCAAGTAAGAAATTAATTCTTCATACTACCTCAGTGGTTATAAGGTGTAAAATGATTTGGTAGGAAGAGAAGAGCTATAAGCAGTTGAAACACCATGTGAAGTAGGAAGAGAAACCAGTACATCTTACGTGTATCGGAATGGGATTAACAATAGGCAGCACATAAAGTGGGCTCTTTATGACACCTACCAAAATCCACTAGGTACATGATCACAGACACAGCACGCTGTAAACATCTAAGTTTACACTGAGGAATTCCTATTGTCACTGTCACCTGGAGCTGTTAAGTTCCAAGAACCAGGCACCTGCACCACTTCTCCAAAAATCAAGCAAGAGTAACATGGATTTGTAGGGGGAAGAAGTGGTAGGAGTGGGGAGGATTAGGGAAGAAAGAAATGGTTCATAATGGATTTTGAGTTGATATATACAAGGTGTACTTAAACCTGCACTCCATTATCACTCTGACGAGGCATGTGAAAAAAACAATTTTAAGAATGTTAAATTCAGACAGTATTGAAATGCAAGACATTGAAATCCTCAGATTAATACTCAAATGGGAGCATACAGGATGTATATGAAATGAATGTGGAATGGAATTCAGTGAACCAATAAGCCTGGAAATAGTATTCCACCATCTGACCACCCTCACTGCCAGCCATCCCACCTCCAGCAAACCGTCCAGACTGATTCAACACTATATGTTTCATTCCTATCAACATAATTTACTACAAAGAACAAACATACAAACAAATAAACAAACAAAACCAAAACATAATGATCTGTCTTTCCAAAATGAACAGGAAAATAACTGTAAATAGAAACTGGAAATCTGTAAGATAAGCCTGTGGCAAACAGAAGTACATGGAAACTTAAATTTTAAGCCTTACTTATAGTAATTTGGTATCATTTTAGTGTAACCAATAATCTTGTTACATTAAATCGAAAGCAAGGGGCCATTTCATTAAACGGTATCTAGTATGCAAGGCTTAAAACTGGTCATTATTTTCATGTTTGCCTTGAGAACCTGAGTCTTCAAAGAGCAAACTATCCTAATTCTGAGACAGAAGAGATTTTAAATCCTCTTAGAGGATTAAAACAAAATGCATTCTTAAAACTAGTCCAAAACTGTATTGATTATGAAGCTCTTTAAATTCATATTATGAACACCATAACTGATGTTTTAGTTGACAATTCAGTTGGTTTTTAATTCATACTCCTCCAAAGATCATCACAAAATCATAGAATGGCTTGGGGTGGAAGGCACCTGAAACATCATCCCATTCCAACCTCCTTGCCACAAGCTGGGACACCTGCCACTAGGCTGCTCAGAGCCCCATCCAACCTGGCCTTGAACATATCAAGACAAGGCATTCACAGCCTCTCTGGGCAATCCGTCCCAGTGCCTCACCACCCCAAAGTAAATAATTTCTTCTTAATATTTAATCTAAACCTACTTTCTTTCAGTTTGAATCCATTCCCCCTTGTTCTGTCACTAAATGCCCTTGTAAATAATCTCTCTCCATCCATCCAGGCTCCCTTCTTGTATATAAGGCTGCAATTAGCTCATCTCCTTTCCAGGATGAACAATCTCAACTCTCCTAGTCTCCTCTTCCTAGTCCTTCCACCCCTTTAATTCCCACCAACTGCTACTCCCATGACTTCCCCAACGCTGGACACTTAAGATTTAGATTTGTCTGACGAGGTTTAACCATCTCATTTAGATCGTGTTTTTGCTAAAAAAAGTCTGGACCAGATGATCCTTGAAGTCCCCTTCCATGCTGGTATTCTGTAATTCTATAGTACATACATAATGAATATCGACAGCCAATGATGGCCCTTAGTAGCTCTTATCCTTAAAACAGAACGATTTCAAGTAATTGAAGGAACATCCTCTATAAAGACTATGCTGAAGAAAAAATCCTTTATATAGACACCATGATGTTTCCAATACTTTTACTGGCACTTTGCAGTACTTGCAGAATTTCAGACTTCAGAAAAAGTTGAATTTCCCAAGAAAAAGCAATTCGTATTATTTACAGTTACAGTAATTTTCTTCAACCCAGGTAAGATTTTTATTGCAATAATGAAAAGTAAGATCAATCTGAATATAATTAATTTTGTTTTTCTATAAATATATCAACACATTTTTTTTTGTCTGCTTGACATGGCCAGCAGCTAACATAAAGCTCAAACAGATGTCACAACTTAAAAGTTATGATGTAAGATACAACTGTGGCCTTGAGCTCCAAAAGAGAAATACTTACAAAACTTCCTTCTCTTATAAATTAGCTTTAGTTTTGGTATGTAGCAGGTATTGCAGGCTTTTATAATCCATTTAGCACAACAACAATCTCTGCTAAGCAGAACTATTCTTCGTTCATGTCTGAATATCCAACCACTTTGTCACAGATTTATACATTCTCATGATTGCACTTAAGTAGCATTTCATTTCTGGGATGCATGCTCTTGAAATGTGTAATTTAAACATAATCTCATTTTTGTACTATATACATTTTCATTACACATCTCTCGGTTGCTCTCAAACTCTCTAGATGGTTTTAATTCAACATGGATCCAGTGTGAAAGGCAAGCATTCAAATTTTAAAAATATAACACTGCCATTTAGTAGCAAACAGTACTACTAATAAAGAATAGATGCTAACATATTATCTGTAGAAAACCATCAGGTTAATGAGGACTTCTCAGTTTTTCTTACCATTTTTACTATCTCACCTTAGTTATAGGCAGGTGACTCTGCCTTTCTCAGTACTCCTGTGCTTGGAAGACTGGATTGCTGTAATTCCTATAAGGTAGTAATTTCCATCAGGTAATAAAATAGATTTAAAAAAAAGGTAACTACCCTCTGTCATTTCCATATTCAGAAAGAGGCCTTTAGGATCAGGACTGAAGCATAAAAGATATCCAGCAAGAGTGCCTCTGTTTTATCTACTTTTTATCATTTATCCTTTCTTTGTATATAAAGCATAATCTTTAAGAGCAGAAACATTAGCACAAGGATTATCATAGAACTTTTCACACTGGAAAGGACCTCAAAGACAATCAAATCCAACTGGACACTTAACACTGCCATGACCACCACTAAACCATATCCCCATACTCCCTATCTACAAGTCTTTTAAATACTTCCCGGGATAGTGACTCAACTACTTTGCTGGGCAGCCTGTTCCATTGCTGGACAGTCCTTTTGGTGAGGGAATTTTCTAATCTAAACCTCTCACTGAAGCACATCTTGAGAGCCATTTCTTCTTGTCCTGTCTGTTGCTTGTTAGTTCAGAGAAGAAATCAACATCCACCTCACTACAACCTCTTTTTAGTTAGTTGTAGAGAGTGAGAAGGTCTTCCTATATGTGACATATGCTGTGTTGGGTTCACGTCAAGGTTCTGGTAGTAAGTAAGCTGCAAGAGTTGTTGTGTGTTCCCTGTGAATATGTCCAGAAAGGCACTGCAGCCTGGGGAGAGCACACACACTGAGGGAAAGTGCGAGGAGGAGGCAGTAGCAGAACGGAAATATTCTGGACTTTACTGCAAAGCTGAAGTCTATAGTACACAAAGAAAAAATAGCCAGAGAGAATGTTATCTAAGTGATATTGAGAAATCTGTTTGATACAGTAAAGTACAGTTTTGGATGGAAATTAGCATATGCTCAGTTAACCAGCACTAATTACTTTCATGCACAGAATGACAAAAGCTGTGACAGGCTGATGATCTCTGCCTGCATCTAGTCATTCATGATTGTGGTAAGGGGCAAAAATGCATTGATTTAGTTTGATAGCATGACACCAAAGCACACAAAAAGCTCACAAAAAAAGTTACCTGAATAAAGAACCACAACTGTAAACAGTTTTACATTATTTGGTAAGTGGCAAAACTCAATTAGTTGATATTTGATATAATAAGAATTCTTCTTTATGAACAAGCACTAGAAAGTGTCATATCTATTGCATATAATTACCTTAAACAGCTTTACAAAATCAACAGAAATAAGTTGCATTTTATTACTTTTAAAGTGAAGCTACAAATTTTCCCAAGTGGTCCACTTAATTTCTGATCTAACTACTGAACTGAGATTTCATAGAATCATAGAACCATAACATCATAGAATAAGCCGAATTGCAAGGGACCCACAAGGATCATTGACTCAATTCCTGTCCCTGTTCAGGACACCCCAAGAGTCACACCATGTGCCTGGGAGTATTGACCAAATGCTTATTGAACACAGACAGACTTGGTGCTGTGACTACTTCCCTTGGGAGCCTGTTCCAGTGCCCAACCGCCCTCAGGGTGAAAAACCTTGTATCTAACCTAAATATTCCCTGGCACAATTTCAGGTCATTGCCTCGGGGTCTGTTGCTAGTCACAAGAAAGAAGAGATCAGGGTCTGTGCCTCCTCTTTCCCTCACAAGAAGTTGTAACTGCAGTGAGGTCTCCCTTCAGTCTCCTCTTCTCCAGCTGAACAGACCAAGTGACCTCAGCCACTCCTTACATGGCTTCCCCTTGAGGCCCTTCACCACCTTCATTGCTCTCCTTGGACACTCTCTAACAGCTCAATGTCATTTATATTGTGGTGACAAAACTGCACACAATATTCAAAGTGAGGCTGCCCCAGCACACAGCAGGTCAGGACAATCCCCTCGCTTGCCTGGCTGTCGATGCTGTGCCTGATGCCCCCAGGACACACTTGGCCCTCCTGGCTGCCAGGGCACTGCTGGCTCACCATTGGCCAGGAACCCCAGGTCCCTTTCCACATCGCTGGTTTTGAGTATCTCATTCCCCAGTCTACACACACAGCCAGTTGCCCCATCCCAGGTACAGAACCAGCACTTTGTGTGGTTTGATTTCAGAGAGCAATGCAGATAAATTTGTAATTGTTCCCACACTGTCCTAAGTAACAGGGTGGTGGATGTAGAAATATTTGCATCTGGTGTCTTGTAAGTATTCCTTCATTAGAATCTATAATTTCATCACAGCATTCAGAATTACCAAAGTGTGAATATTTGCAAGAAGGGAAGGCTTGAAGATTAGATTACCTTTCCAGAAAAATAAAATAAAGGCAAAATCACCCCATCCAAATAGTCACAAAATATAAAATGAAACTTAAAAACCGTAGTGACAAGGTTGTTTATAAAAGTCCAGTACCAAAATAATTCAAATTTTTGACATGTTAGATATTAGATACAGTTGTTATCTCTGGTCAATATACACCCAAAATTACTTCTGAGCGGAACAGGATTATTATACAAAAATAACTGCCTACAAAATTTTATTAGTAGCCTAAAAAGAACATTAATCCAATAAATTGCATTTTATTCATGTATTAAAGACAATAGTTGTTTTTTACCCTAACACTTCCATAGTGAATAGCAAATATACTGCAGTTGTACAAGTCTATGAACAGTTCAGGGAAAAGACATTAGCACTTTTTTTTTGCCCATCCTGCTACATTCCACTGTTTTGAAGTTCACTATCTTTGTAGAGAGCATTTTAATAGACATCCTTCAAATGTAAAGTCTTTTGTAATTGCAGTTTCAGAAAACCACACTGTACAGTGTATATTTAGCTATATAAATTATATCTTAACTTTGTATTCAGGAGTAAGTAATCACTTTACTGAATTGAGACAACAGATGCCCTAGCTACCCCTCTGTTCTCCCCTACGCTTTTGTATATTTCAACGGCCCTTGCTCACCATGTCATGTGTATTAACATTAACATTCAATTTTTATTGAAGGAAAACAGCAAATATTAACAATTCACAAAAGTTCCTCTAAGGATTCAACTCAATCTGAGAATTAATTTCCTTTGGAGTATTCACAATTTCTATTTGCTTCATTAAAAATGTATGCAGTAAAGCTTCACTGGCATTCATACTAAGACCTGGTTTCTAAGATTTAGCTTCATCTAATGAAAATTAAAGATGCTATATGGGAAAGCAATATTTTCCAATGTCTCAGAATATTAGAAAAAATAATTTAAAATTTCTGAGAGCTATGCTTTCTTATGATAAATTTTAAGAGGAAGGAGAAAATTAATATATATTTTTTCAATTGTTAAAGAGTTTCTCACAACAAGGCTGCTTTCTCAATTTCCCACAACTATTAGTTTTACTTCAGTGACACCAAATGGTTAGTCAGATAAAGTAAATCAAAAAAGAACAAAACAGAATAGCAAGACAGACCAAGTACTAGGAAAGAACAGAACTGGAAACAGATAAGAGTTTGAAAGTAGCCATTTGAACTCTCCAAGAGCACTGAACTGAGACTATCACCTAAAGGAAGAATATCAAGTGTTTCTGACTATCTTTGGAAGCTTGTATCAAAAGTGAGTGCGCACACTTGAAATAAAAATTAAGAACACTGTTGGCTATTTAAAAAGACACTGAAAGACATATTCCTATTATTTACAGAGAAGCAGAAAATGCATAGGCAATCCTGCTCACCTGTCTTCGTTAAAACGTCGACCAACCAAAATTTTGCATTTGTCTGGAGGGAGACAAGCTGCTAGCAAAGGTACCGTTCTTAACACTCGACTTTCCTGTAAAAAAAGGAGAAGTTACTTTTGAATAAAATCAAGACAGGCTTCTATGAATTGTTAATTTTTCATTTTCTATCAAATTCTGTTGACTACAGACAGAGAAAAAATTATAGCAGGTAACAACACAAAAAATCTTCAGGGAAAAAAAAAACCAGTCTTGATGCTTTAAATTGTATTGTTTTGATTGACAATATTGAACACAGTCTCAATTAATCTACAATCATCATCATAAATTTGAACTAGGCTATCAATATAAAAACAGTAACAAAACTTCAGAGAAAATCACTGAATAATAATAGTGGGCAAAAAAAAGCATTAGCATTAACGAAATAGTATCAGGATCAGAAGAAAACTAGGGTAGGGCTCAATTTCCACAAATAGACACTTCGGGGTTCTGTCCTGAGTTCCACACATCACTCAGGTTTTCAAAAGTACATAATGGTCTACTTCCTACTTGAATCACTTCATGAATAATCAAAGGCAAAGGTAAGAAAATAAGGGGTTTGTACACCTAGCTGTGCCACTGACCTATGGATCATAACAGCAGGCATGAAAAAGGAAAAATTACAAAATTATTCTATTTACTTATATATATTTACCTTTATGAAAAAAAAAGCAATCAGATGGAGCAAATAATTCCACCACCTTTGCACTAGTCCTGATGCTGGATTTCTATAGTTTTAGTTTTTTAATTAGTCTCATGATGAGCAATGGTGCAATAACACTGATCTGAAACCAAGTATTTACACCTTGACATGGAATGCTGTATTATCCTTGGATTCCTCCACAAATAAAAATCTAAATAATTCATGTAGCTATTATGCAAAATGGAATTTCGACAGTACAGTTTCTCACAGGTTTCTCACACACTGTTCTACAAGTGATTCTCTCCCTTTTACAACACCTGATACATGCACAGCTCTGTCTGGCAGCTTGGCCTCTGGATAGTGTGAATGTGAAGACATTAATCACATTCATCAGAACACAGGAACTGTTTTTCCTGACTTTCTACATTACTATCATCCCTCAGTACCAGTCTCAATAGCAGCATCTGACCAGAGTTGAAGGCTCAATCCAACGCACAGCACACTTCCAAATCCAACAGTGAAGCACATGGGGGATGACAGTTAAGACTGACGTGCAGCAGGGGAAAGAAATTCTCTACCTGGTTAGTTTAATGGGTTATTTTTGAAACAGACTGTTAAGAGTCAATCTGTAATGCAATGGCAGACTGAAGGATCAGATACAGTCCAACAAGGTTCATCTGCCTTCAAGACTGATTGCGTTTTGAGTATGAGCAGCTACAAGCAAAGGGAACTTACCTTTTGTCATGTACACCTCTGCAGTTATGCAATCAAATGCACCACCTGTGACCACTTCCAAAGATCACTGTATGACATTCTTAGCTTCCCACCATTTAACAGGACTTATCTCTAATAATCCAGGGACCCTCATTTAGTTGACAGTTACCATAGCGGTCTTCCAACGACAGTTTATTTTATGAATTATCATTATGCAATATAGAGTAAGAGAAAACTTGCATCCCAACAGACAGCTTCTCTGATTGCTGAATAATAAAAAATTGTAGATAGCCTTCCAGAGAGACACAGGAATGCTGTATAAATCCAGAAAAATCTGCAGACTTTTTCTAATACTCTTCACCATGAATAGGGAATTCAACACAATTAAAATTCCAATTCAGTATCTCTGGCATATTTTTAAACTTCTTTTTCCCAGCAGGTGACTTCAGTGTATATTTAGGTACTTTTAAAATAGGAAGTAACATGGAGGAGTATTTCTACTACACACAGTCCATTAAAAATCAGTTTTCCCATTTACAGTCCAAACATGTCATGGCTTCTGTTTTATTTCCCTGTGAGAGAAGACTTTTTTTAAATAGGATTTTTTTTGTGTTCTGCTTAAATTCCTTCAGGAAATTACTCTTTGCATGTTGATTGAACCACTGTGCAATGTCAAGCAAACAGCTGCATCATGAGAGTACATGAGCGTACATCATGAGAGTTTTCTGAATTCCACAGACTAATTTGCAGACCCACCATCTACCCAGAACTGTGTAACCGTGGCACAATTCCTAAACACCTAATGATCCACCTCCATGGGCCACTGTCAGCCAAAGAGGAAAACATCAATGTATGTCCTCCTATTAAAGTAAAGCAAAAGTAAAGTAAAGCAAAAGTAAAGTAAAGCAAAAGTAAAGTAAAGCAAAAGTAAAGTAAAGCAAAAGTAAAGTAAAGCAAAAGTAAAGTAAACCATCAGTATGTCCTCCTATTTGGTAAACCAAAACATACTGTTCTGAAGCTGAACTGTAGTTTTTCATTGGGGAAATAGATAAGGTCATCACTAAGATGAATAGCTTAATTATCATTTTTAACAGAAGATTAACATCAATAAAAGACCACTGCTGTAATCAAAATACATTTCTCCATGGATCAACTCTAAGCACCTCTGTGAGACACGGTGTTCATAGAATCACAGAATACGCTGAGCTGGAAGGGACACATGAGGATCATCGAGTCTAACTCTTGGCCTTGTACAGGATACTCCACACCCATGTGCCTTTATTTAATGTTACTTAATCATAATGTTATTTCATTCTTACAATTTGTACAAAGGCAAGTAGATTTCAATTCCAGTAGGACTATACAGTTAAGATGTTTTGCATGCATAGAATTACAGAAATGAGGTGTGATTGCAGAAGGTACAATAATTCAGAAGAACTGAACAACGAATGTAGCACCTCAGATGAACTAGCATTCAGTCATAAAGTTTAAAAGGAAAAATCATTATATGATTGCCCTGGTTTTGGCTGGGATATGATTAATTTTTTTCCCAGTAGCTGATACAAGGCTGTGTTCTGGATCCAGGATGAGAATAATGTTGATAGCAACAATGAAAACATCAGTACGTTAAGTAGTGTTTAGCTAAGCCAAGGACTTCTCAAGTGTGTCATGCTCTGCCAGTGAAAAGCTGCACAAGAAATCTTGAGGGAGCATGTCCAGGTCAGATGCCTTGAACTGGCTAAACATGGTTATTTCACACATAAATATCATGCCCAGTATTTAAACTGGAGATGGTCAGGACGTGCCAATTGCTGCTCAGGGATGGGCTGGGCACCAGCAGGTGGCGAGCACTATATCGTGCATAAGTTGTTATTATTGCTATTATTAATAGCAGCAGTGGTAGTTCTACTACTACTCCTGTATTTGACTTTGTTTAATTTATTAAACTGTTCTTATCTCTCTCACAGAAAGTTTTACATTTTCTCCCTCTGCTTCTCATCCCCATCCCATCTGGCAGAGGGGCAAGTACTGTGGTACTGCATGGTACTCAGCTGATGGCTGGGGTTGAAGCATGACAATGAGTTGACAGCACAGCTGCTTCCTCCTGCCTGCCATTTGCTGCATTAGGATTTGAGCTCAAGTCCCATAGTTACCACAGCCTTACTCACCTCTGCTGGATGCTGAATTATATACAAGCAGGTGGAGACCTTTAGTGGATGTACAGGCAGGAAAGGACACAAACACACCTTCTGAGGACGGCTACATGGCAAAGGGGAGTGAGAGAACAATAAAAATAATCAGCAGTTTGTGAAAGAAGATATATAACTACATTGCACAAATACATATCGCATTCCATAAGAACTTCCCCTAGCCACATGGTATTAAACCTCATGTAATCTTATATCTGAAACTCCTTTCACTTCTAAAAATAAAGAGGCAAGGCTTTCATTGAAACAGCATTTTGAGAACAGTATTCAGATACTTCCTGTGGTTTCATTAGGGTTATAGCACTCTAAAAATTCTTCTGTCATCTTCAAGATGAGCAGCTTAATAGTATCCATACCATTATTAGACAAGTCTGTTATCACTTTCCTAAGAAGTCAGCTTCAACAATATGATGAGCTACAACAGAACATACCATATTTACAATATTTACAATTTATATTAATATGATTAATTAGAATATAATGTTTTAGAAGTATACACACATGAAAACTCAGACATGTTGTATTTTAATTTTTTATAATTCCATCTATGCCAAAATATGTAGCAAACATGTAGAATGAAAACAGAGAAATCCTTATCAGGAACATCCAATCTACGTTAGAAAAAAAAATTATTCCAAATTCTTTAGTGTACTGTTTCAAGCTGTTGAAATGACTAGCTGAAGAACAGTAATTAAAGAAAATAACTTATGCTTAGTATGAAACTGATCTGCTGAATAATCAAGAACAAACAGAAGCAAAGAAGCAAGCTTAAAGTTTTTCCCAGAGAAATTGTACTGTCACTCCAGAAAAACACACAACAACTACTCAGGAAAATGGATTTTCTTAACAGTGAAACTACTACATGTATTCATCAATTAAAGTCACACCATCTCTACAAACAAAACTCTATCACTTAAAACATACAAAGTCAGTATTTTCAGCAGTGATAGCAACTTGGAGCAGAATTTTACCTGCACCCTCTTCGTAACCTTTACTGTTAACAGTTCATACATTGACCTCACAGGAGAGACAGTAAGCAATGAATCACTGTAGATGTGATTCAAATAAGTGAATTCTGAAGACAGGTTCAGATTAAATTCATTATGAGCCCAAATCACGAATCTGCTTGTTCACAAGAGCATGCACCAAAACAGGAGGACTAAGTAATGTTACAGTGATGCACACCAGTACAAGCGTTCCCCATTCAAACATTACTATTTAATAGTAAATGGCAGCATTATAGAAAGGCAGTAAGAACTGATAAGCTCCTCTTTATCACTCGACAGGCTGTGCTAATTTAAAAGCTGTACTTCAACCCCCAACTACTGAAGGAGGCACAGAGGCTATTCCCTTCTCACAGGATATACAGTTAAAGGTTACCCAACACCAGTCACAACACAAAATGAAGACGCAGGGATTGTTGACGCAAAACAAGGAATTGATACTTCTCAAAATGAGCACCAGAAAAACGAATTTAAATATTTAGACTTAAAGGCTTACAGACAATAAATCAGCCTAATGGCAAACTGAAAATTAATCTGATACGCTCTTCTGGTGTACTGTTCCAGTAGCCTGCTGCCTGTTTTTTCTTCTAGTACAGGCATTTTCCTGTTGCTAATGCAGCATACATTTGGTACATTCTGATGTATTAATGGCCAAGCCTCAGGCTTAAAATTAAGCATTCAGTAACCTGACTATTCAGTGGGCTCCCCAAGGGACCTTCATCGTGAATGAAATGAAAACAACCTCACTTCCAGGTCTGATGGGCTGTTCTCCAGTGCAATCTCTTTATCATTTTCCCAAATGTTCTCAGATGTGAGCAATTTAAACAGAAATTTCTGTTTTGATAACAACCTAGAAGCAGCAAATACTGCGGATGCTGTTTTTTGCCTGTGTCCTGATTGTTAAGTCAAAGTTCATCCTCTTTTTGATCATCAGGTTCATCAGAAACTCAGATGTGTGTACAAAGTGTGATTCCTTGATTTCTCCTCAATAGCTGCTTCACTCCAACAGCTGGTTTCATTTACAAGGTAAGTTGTTAAAGGTCTCCCCATTATGAAATTTTCTGCTGAAGAGAGATAAAGACATGAAAATCTACTAAAGCAAGCTGTTTCAGAACAGTTAGCTGTTGACTTCAATCCCATGAACTACACTGTTCATTGCCTCTCATAAGCACAGAAAAAACCCAGTGATTTCTGACCTCAGGGTGTTTAATTATAAAAAATTTCACTAGATATAACTTACTTTCAAGTCTCCCTTTGGTATACGCTTTTTGTATTTTCCACACTAGTTTGGATTTTTCACAGATATTTTAAGCTTTGTTAATCTCACAGAAAAAAAAAATCAACAAACCCAAACAAAAATAAGGAAATTATGTGGAAAGTATGTTATTTTCAAATAACTGCAAAATAAATTCTGCCTATAATTTGATCTGTAGGGAGCAGAGCACTATGACAAATAAAGAATTTCCCAATATAATTTAATTACTTACATATGCATGTACATCACTTTAGTTTAAGCACCCAATTAGGTACCCAATTATGTTGAATACATACTTTTACAACCCCATCTTGAGGGCACAGGCCTTACTTCTGTAATTTTACTTTGGAACCTAACAGTTATTTGTGAGACAAAAAGCCCCCAACATTATTCCTTCATGAAATCAACATTACCAGCCCACATCTGTGGGACAGGAAGCACTACAGAACAAAGTTCTGTTCCACCCCCACAAAAGCTGACTTTGCTCTGAGAAAGGCCACCTAGGCAGAAAAAGCATTTAGTCTTTCTTTTGTTTAAAGATGCTGTTTTACTCTTGCCCTACATACACAACTGATGTTACAGAAAAGAAGCAGCACCAAGAACTTCTTTAACACTGAACATCATCTTTTTCTCATTTCTGGAAATTTCTGATTGCTATCAGAAATCAGCTCTAGGCAGGAGCAGTAGCATTCAGAATATTAAGGAAAAGGTTTGTGAGTTGGGATTAGGATTTTAAAGAGGATAATTTTTGTTGTATTATTCTCCTGTATGCAATTTCAGTACAACTCAAAGCTACCCAGTGGATTCTTACCTTTTTTTCAATACAGCTTTTCTAGTCTAAAAATTTATGATGAAGTAACCTATCACAATGGCAGGACAAAATGAAAAAACCATCATTCCACACCTTGAAAGATTGTTCCATATAAAAAAGACAGCCATGTACATGTACTGACTTCATAGCTTTCTTTCCATTATTTATATCTCAATTAATGATACTCAGAATAACATTAAGTCTATCTTCCCAGCAGAACTGAATCTGGACAGGGGACTGTGGTATCAGGTTTAGTGTGATTACTAGTTTCTGGGCAGAGATACTCCAAAATTAAATATACCATAGTCTGGAAAACAGTGGGCTAATTCTGAAATTCTTTCCAAGTCTCTGTATTACTTTACTGCAACTTGCTTCAGAACTTTACCTTGCTACATGACCAAAGGCTTCTTCTGAAAACAAGCATCATTCTGTGAATGTGAGTGTTTTCATACACCCATACTCAGAAAACTACAGCTAAGTTACTCAAGGATTTAAACCCAAAGTAGGCAAAAACTAACAAAGTTGCAGTTTTATGCTCAGCATTTGTAGACATTTGTATGGAAACATACAGAGGTTAAGTGTACCAAGCACATGTTCCAGAAATGATGCTTCCAATATTAAAATAAAGAAGAAGCTGATGTTTATTAACTACTAATACTTGTAGTAATATATCGATGTTCCAACACATATTGCCAAGGTCAGGCCCCAGACTGTATTTTCAAAAAAACATGCCTGCCAAAACAGAAATAGCTGCTTCAAGTAAATTAGATTTCTCTACTGTTTTTGTCAAAACCCACCTGAGAAATCTGAAGAAAAGCCACAAAGTTACCATATGTCTGTTTTATACTAATGCTATTATGTATGTTTTATACTAACAGAAGTCCATTACTCCCATGCGTTAAAACAACAGTCAGGACTTTTACAAAGCCCGGGGGGAGGGGGTGAAGTTTAAAAGAGAAGCCCATTTTTGTTTTAAAATTTGGAAACTAATGCTATTTTTGCTACTTTTATGTTAGAGGACAAACAAAAACTATTAAGATAACATTTTGCTTTCTCCACCTTAACCACTACAGCTATAAAGGGAACACAAAAGAAAGAGTGGATTATACACAGATAAGTAGATCTTATACACAGATGTGTATAAACTTATGCATTTAGGAAGAAACAATCCTAACCCAACATTTACAAGAAAAATACAGTGTGAAGTTACTATGACATTGACACTCAACAGTACAAACCTTCAATATATAATCCTGTGAAAACACCAGTTTAATGCCAAGCAGTTTTCAAAAATGCAGATCAATTGTAAAGTGTTACTAATAATTAAACACAGAACATTTTTACGACACTACACAAACCCCTGGTGTGCACTCTGAGTGCTGGAGAAGCCAGATCAAAAATACCTGCAGTAGTTTCTCATGTCATCGGCACTGTCTGGGTTTCTTCTAGGCTTATTTTGGACATTCTTTACACAAGCAAAATTTCAAGCCTTATTTTTAAGGGGGTTTCCCAAGAAAAATCAGGCACAGAACATTACTCTGACTTTATTGTATTCCAACTTCCATTTCTTCCTCCTATCTCTTTCACAAAATTTAGAAAGTCACTGGTCATGAGGTGTAAAAATGTAAAATTAAATCCTTACAAACTTCATTAGGAGTTAATAGCCACATAAAACACAGTATCAGAAACACAGATGGAGGGAGTATCAAGAACAATAATAGAGCACTTCCTTTTCCACTTGATAATCTGTATAACACCAGCTTCCTGGCAAAAAAAAAAGAAAAGAAATTTTAAAAAATAAAAAGGCGTATTGCCAAAGCTTTGCTTTCCATAAGAAGTTATAAATAAATAAAACAGGTGTATGGGGTTGGTTTTGTTTTAGCATTTGTTTTTTAATGGTGCAACCAACGAATTTAATGAAATAACATACCTCTGTTCCCAGAGTAAAAACATACACTCAACAGAGAAATGTGTATGCACAGGAAAAAATCTAATACAAATCACAGTGAAAATATTTTGTCCAAAGATTACACACAATAATGGAAAAAAAATTGTTTCTATGTTACCCAACAATATGAATCATCTATTTTGCAAATAAATTGCCTTCAGGTGTAAAAAGGTAACTATTTAAAGAAAATTTCGTTTTCCTGCACAAAAGCTTTTGTAACTTTTTCAATACAATAAAGACAGCAACTTTAAGCAACAGAACACAAAAATAAACTAACTCAGCTGACGTTGTTCTAATTCATATGAAAAGTTGTACCACAGCTCTCATGCTATAATGAGAGAGCTTTGAGATAGCTCCTCATGCTATCATGTGGAGTCCTTTGGTGTCTCTCCATTTTGCAGATAATTTTCCAATGCACATCAAATGTTCTCTGTGCCAAAAAGCTTGAGGCCCCTGAGTTTGAATGTCAGGACTTCATATAATACCAGACATGGTCAGGTACACCTTCCAGGATCAGGCTGCTCAAAGCCCTGTTCTGGCCTTGAACACTTCCAGAGATGGGTCACCCACAGCTCCTCTGGAACAACTGTTCCAGTGATTCATTATCCTCATAGTAAAGCATTTATTCCTAACATCTAATTTAAACCTAATTTTATCTCTTTTAACTTATAGATCTTGCTCCTTTTACACTTAAAACCTGCATTGTATTCTGGTACAGGTTCCAAAACTTTTCTATCTAGTTCCAGGAAAAGCTACCGCAGTACTAAATATTAAATTCATTAAAGTATGCCAGATTAACATTTTGTACCAGAAGACATTTAAAGCAGTATCACAAACTTCCAAACCAACAAGACCATGAAACTGACCAATTAAATAGATGTTGCCATTGTATTCAACAAGTTCATTTCCAGAGCAATTTCCTCATAGTTGTACAGCTGATAAAACATAGCGTCTGTTCTTCTTACCACAAGGTACTATCAACACAGCAAAGTTGTCACAGTGTAAAGAGGCATTCAAAAAGCAATGCAGTATTTTTAGACAAAAACTGCCTTTGAACTGAACTAGAATCCCACTGGAACTAACTGGGTCAAGGGATACAGCAATGGGAAAATGCAATGGGATGGGGTCAGAGATACTTCAGAGATAAGGTACAGAAAGAGGTTCAGAAGGGGGACAGGGAGACAGTCATCTCCCTGCCTCTCAACAAAGCACATAGTACTAGTGAGCAGCTAGGAGACCACAGAACTATTCCCTAGCACTTAGATTTCTTGTAGATTTCTCAGTTTCCATGCAGGAGCAAGAGAACTGCTGAAAGTTGGTACTCTTAGCAGTTCTCCTGCTCCTACATGGTATGGTGAGAAGATACATCCATTGCCCTTCTGTTTCCACCAGTGCAAAACACTGATTTTCCATCATAGTGAATCAATTTGAAAATTTTGCTTTCTTGTAAATTTGAAACAGTCTTGGACCTCTGCCCAGAGCACTGGACTTCAGAAAACCTGAACAAAGAATAAGGTAGTTAATTCACAGAGGCATCAAGGAATACCAGCAGAGACTAAGGTCAAAAAGAAACACCTATTTACCTCTGTTTCATGAACAGTTATGTTGCATCACATAAAGGGCAGGGGGAGAAATTCACAGCAATAAAAAGCTGTCTGTTATCAAGTTACTAAAGTATATGCATTTTAGTTCAGAAAATCACAAAGCCACTACTTCTATCAGCCACAAATATCATTCTACAGGTGCCCAGAATTTATGATGATCCCCAGGCACCTGTTATTCATTATTTAGCCATCCACCACAGAAGCTCATGTTTGACTCATTTGCTGTGAGTATGGTTTACTGGCAGAAATCACTATTAAAAAAAAAAAAAAAAGAAAGAAAAAAAAATAAAAAAAAGAAGGACTAGACCATTATCCAGCTCCTACACTCAGCAGGAGAACATAAAGTTCAGTGAGGTAAGTGTTGAAAACAAGAGCAGACTATATGTGGTTTCATTTTAGCATTTATTTTCAGAGCAACCCAATATATCTCAGAGATTATGTCCTAAACTCTTACTGAGGGAAAAAAAAGGAACAAATCTATCTCAAAACCAGCTAAGTTTTCAGCAGTTGACAGCCAGCTACTAGAAACAGGATTGATACCATTAACTCATTTCTTCTTCAGCACCAAACAACAATCAGCTTGTAATGATTTTCAGTCGAAGTTCAACTGGTCTGGATTGAAACAACTATGAAAAACCCTACTTATAAAGATTACAAGATCTTATTTCCCTAGATTTAAGACTAAAACTGGACTAAAAGGGCAACTTTCCAGAAGTAAGAGACAGAAGCAGTCACTGAGTTCATGATAAGCTATGAGTTCTCATTAAAGAAAACCTTCCTATTTTTTTGAAAATTTCATCAGTTAGTGCAGTTCTTCAAAAATTAGACAAATAAACATACATACATCATTAGATACATACATTTCTCTTTAGAAAATGGGTATTTTAAAAAAAAATCTAAAACTAATGAAGTATCTTTCCTTCCAAGAATCTGATAGCTTATGTATCATTCTGAACTTCTATTTGCATTACCTTATTTTCACAGTGGTTTTCAACACAAAGTAAATAGTACAAGAGATTTTATCTTCATCATCAGCATTAGTAATAGCACCACATATTGAAGACATAGTATCTAGAGAATTACCAATTATGGGTGAAGTGGCTTTTATGGAGGAGTTTATAACACTACAGTGACATGCAATTATACTGGAAGAATTTTAAGTTAATTTGGACATTTCCCTTAGACTTTGACACTACAATAGGAATCAACAGATTACCCAACAAAATCAGTAGATTCTTCAGTACACCATGTGTATGACCCCTCTAAGAGTGTGCTATCCTTAATGAGCAATCTTTTGCATATTTTTATGCTGAAAGTATACAGACAAAATCAATATATTTCAAAAATGTGGGTAAAGGCAGCACAAACCTTATTAAAGGCCTTTAAATTGTGCTGTGTTCTCATGTGTCCATTTCCAAGGCAAATAACCTTTTTGCCGGACCAATTAAATCATAAATAAAGGACAAACAAATTAGTTTTCAGCCTAGTACATTCACAGTAGCTTTACAAGCCTAATCAAAACATATCGAATACAACAAGTATGTTCTAGTGCTTTAAAAGACAAACGGTGCAAAGAAGAAAATAACAAAATATCCACACTGTATCAGTTTCTGAACTTTTAACAAGAAAGCAGACTTTGGCAGGCAGCTTTCTTTGTAAATAACTTAAATTAACAAATCAATAGGAGAACATTCTTTCAACGGCTTAAGTGTTTACATTAAAGTTGGCTGTGGTTTCCACTGGAACTAATAGGAGTAAATAAATAAAATAGTATTTAGCTTATGCAGCACTGCAGTCATTACAGAAAGGCCAGGAAAGCCAAAAACTAATGAGCCTGAGATTGTTGACATTTTCATGCATCTTGCCTCTACACTCTGGCAAAATACCTGGCACCCTGACAAGCTTGATGCCAGACAGCTAGCACAGCTTTTAATCTGTTGAAGAAGGTGAAGCAGTAATGGCATTTAAAGTGTGCAATTGAGACATTGAGAAGTTAAACTTAAGTCTTATATTGCCAGCTTATAATTCCCAATCTGTTTCACGAGCTCAGGTTCTCCCACATGAAAATACAAAGCAGAAAGACTGTGCAACCAAAACATTTCATGAAAAAGTCCTGATTTTCCCAGGGAAGAGAGGAACCCACCAATCCAAGCAAGAAAGAGCAAAAAAATTTAAAAAGAAAAAAGAAAACATTTCCAACAATACAACACCATCATTTTGGGTCTGGTAGGCTTGGTAGTCCTTTGCATGCCTGCACAAAGAGCCTCTCTACAAATGACTCTCAGAAACTATGGCTGACTCTCCCTCTTCTTCTCTGTCTGGCAGCTTGGTTTGAGGGAACACAAGTTCTTTAGCACCCCATGTATAATAAAGGTTCATAATTAAAACTGCAGTGAGACAGGGAAGCTGAGATTAAGACACTGTTAACAGGAGGCATTGACACTACATTCAGGTGCAGTGAGGGGTTCAAGCAGCAACTGAAGCTGTGTAAATGCAGTCTACAAATCTCAAGTTAAATTTACCTAAAATCTTCCTGCACTGTTGTTTTTTCTTGTTTATTGATGAAAAAGGATGGTTACAACTTTTCATTAAGGGTAACACTGCAAAACTCTATCCAGGCAAGAATAAAAACTTCTAACACTATATTTCTTTCTAAGTCCCAACTTATGAGGTTTTTTTTCAGTTTGAAGTTTGAACTACTTGAGTGACAGTATCTTCAAAACACATTGACCAAGTTTCAATAAAACTGCCCTTTCTATCTCCACAAAATGAATAGGTCATTTCACATTTGAAATTTAGGTCTCTCATGCAACTTCATCTTATCTAATATAGTGTTTTAAACACAGAACCTATTGAAATATATACTTTATTTTTAATAGCAAAACCAAGTCTGAGTCCTAGTTTGAAACGAGCAGATGAAAAAAGGGATTTAAATTAAAAGCTCACTTCTGCACTAAATGAAGTCAAGGGAATTCTGTCATTGATTTTTCATGAAAGCATGATCAGCATCCACACACATTTCAGAAGTTAAAAGAGCTAAGTTCTTATGTCTCTCAATCTACACAACAATGCTATATCCTGTCACTTACAGCTATGAATTTAAGCTTTATTCCTTCCAAAAATGTTTTTAAAACCCTATAAAATAAAGGTATTGTTATAATTTATTATGGTAAAACAAAGCACACAACAGTATTCACTTCCTAAATTATATTTAGCATTAACATGAAAGTAGATAATGTCTATAAGAGAGAACTTTTTTAAATAATATACATTCCTGTTAAAAGAAAGTTTATCTTCAACTGAATGCAAGCAAAAATCCAGTTATTGGAGTATATGACAAAGAACCTGTATGGGGAAAATTGTTAAATATGAAATAGAATATTCAGTTAAAGTATTCTAGTATAATATTCATTTCTGTCATAGATTGTAGAAGAATGGAATTGTGTTTAGACACTCAGAAAACTTCAGCATAACTCACCAATACAAAACAATACCAAAAAGGCCGTGTGCAATGCTCTGTTCAGACTTCGTGACCACTTAGCTGTGAGAGCACTTTAAATGCTACACTGCGCTCTAGTGTTCTTTTTCTGAAGAGCAGCACTTCTGTCAAACACACTGATTCTGATCTAGCATCTATCTTATTAAAAAGCAGTCACTTTCCTGATATAATGCAACAAAATAATATATTTTAAAACAGCATACCTGTTATTTAACAGTAAAAAGTTATTTCTTTAAAATACGTTGATTTTTACAGAATACAGATTATCTCTTTTATTTACTCTTTTATGTATCAAATTCATTAAGCCATTCTAAAGCATTTTCCAGATACTGGAAGATGCTGCTTTAATAAGGTAAACAATTCAGCACAAATGCTTTTTAATGCTTAATACAGCAGTCACAACATCAAATCTCAGAATCACATTGATTTTTACCACTCAAGCCTGCTTTGCAGGCTTCAGGTCCTAGGAAAAAAACACCCCACAATAAATGCTTTCTTTAAAATAAGAAAGTTAGAAGACTCTTCCATAGATGAAACTTTCTTGTGTAACTTGGAAACACTAGTTTCATCACTAGTGTAGTATATATTTAGCAAGCATGCTAATAAAAGTTAATAAAAAACACGGTTAGACTGCACTTGAGTACCTCATTAAGAAGTTGACAGGAATAGGAAGGAGCACAACAGTTAATAGTTAACTTTGAACTCATAAAAGTATCATGGTCTGAGATGCCACTGGTATTAAGTTAAACAGAGCACAGCAGTAAAAAGCTATAAACAGACTCATAAAATAATTCAGAAATGGACAGCTTTGGACTCAAAGCAGACACAATTTCAAAGGCCTTGAGCCAATTGATGTTAGCCTACCAGAGTCTCATCAGGCAACCAGCTCTACCATTTAACCACCCTCAGAAAGTTTAATTTGTTTTTTGTGAAGCCGAAACACAGCTACACTCCCATTGAAACTGACAGGACAGGGCCTCTTCTCCCACGAGGGGATGCTGCTGGCCCACGCTTACCCTGCTGCCCACCGCTGCTGCAGAGTGGTTCCCTTGCAGGCCAGTACGCAGGCTGACAGTGATACCGGATCTTGTTTAGCCCTGGGAACTGAGCTTCGAATGTGCTGAATTTCCTGAGGCTCCTCATGACAAGAGAGCTGTTAGTGTCTCTCTGAATGGCAGCTCTAACCTCCTGCAGTGCAGCACTTGCTCCTTCCTCGTGGGCAAAGGGAGCATGTTCCATAGCTCTGCTCACAGCATAAACCCCCACAAAGACCTCTCCTGCTTTCAAGCGTAGATTGCTTGAGCTCAGCAGTCTGGGAGGCTCTCTTTATTTTGTTTATTTTGTAAACCTATAATCTAGTCTGTATCTTCCCGGCTTGACATTTGTAGAAAGCTCTCAAATACTCCTTTAATATCCTTAAATTCAGCCAAAGGTAACCACCCCCCTACTCCAGAACCAGAACCTGTCATCATGGTTACATACAGTTAAATCCATTAACCAGTCTGTCGAAGAAGGGTGTGCTGCTCTTCCATTTGTCCCCTACCCACATTTGTTTTACTGGTACATGACTTCATTAGTCCTTGATAGGGCCCCTACTAAATTCCTCCCCGACCCCTCTCCCAACAGTTACAAAATCTGCATTTGCCAAAGGGAACAGAATACAAAATGAAAGCAGTGGCTCAGAACAGAATTATAATAAAGCATAACCAACTTAATAGATTTTGACAGATTATATCCACTGTACCATTATAAACATCAAAGACATCACTGAAGCAGTTTTAAAGGCTTAAGCTCCATGGTATTTGGGTGCCTAGATATCTTTAAAACCACTTGAGTTTAAAACACATATTCATCAGCATCCCTGCTCACTTTTGTAAGGCATGAAGCAGCTATTGGCGTAAGTAGGCTTGGGGTACACTAGAGGTTATTTTTTAACCTACTTGGAGATGACATATTCTAAAAGTCACTTAAAGTCAACTTAATGCACTGTATTAGCTGCCTGCTTTTCATGCATGAGGATTTTTAAAAGAACTTTGATGCTCAAGGAGAATTAGACGTAGGTGTCCAGAAGAATCAGCACAACTGGAATTCATTGATATTTCTTTGGTATTTTAATGAAGAAACTTGCTATTAGAAAGTACAATTAACAAGCCCTTTTATTAAAAACAAAATAAATTTAAACTATAATGATTTTATTTTATTAAGTTTACAGCTTCATTTGTTGAAAATTCCAACAAAGAGAATTTCTGAAGTTTCTAACCAACAATTTTAATAAATCAAGGGCGAGGGGAGAAAGGCAGATTATTCCTAAGTCACTTAAGTGTAATACTGAATTCAAAAATACCAGGAAAAACAAGTTCCAACAAGTTGGACAGCTACTGTTTTATATAAAACTCACTGAATTGGACAGCTACTGTTTCATATACATAGCAAATCATAAGAACCTCTGAATCACCTTTTTTAAAATAATCTTTTTTTATAAAATACAACTGTCTTGATTTACTCCTTTAGATCTGTTAAGAATATAATCCATTGTTAACAAAACTAGCCTTATCTCTAATTAACTTTTCTGGCAATAGATTTCCTCAGACTGTTTGGCATCTGTAATTAACCCAAAACCCCTAGGTTATTTTTAGATAAGGAGTATTTTCTTTCCACTATCTGACAAAAGCATCAAAATATTGAATTCCTGAACATCTCATATTCATTCCACTTTAACTCACTTATTCTCTTCCTAGTGCACAATTTGTCTACTTCCAATTTCATTAAACTGGACTTTTGGAATAAATAGAAATGCTAAATTGTTAAACAGAAATACAGGCAAGAATGCCAATTCCATGATATCATAAGAAAATAAAAGTATTTTATAATAAATCTTGTAAGGTTGAATGAGCTGATACTGTCAATTCACACAAAAGTGTGCATTAAAAGGCACTCCTTCCAAATGCAGGATGCACAAACAGTCAATTTTATTTAATATTTTTTCCTTTTGGACAACAGTAGATTGACTGCTTAAAAAAGGAAAAAGCTCTCAGAAAATTGTACTGTCAATTATTAATACATAAACACTAAAGAATACATGTAGAAAGAAATAAAGCCACAGTAAGAATTTGACTATTCACTAGGTTAAAATTCATGTTAACTTTACAATATAGATGACCTATTACTTTGTGCCAAAAGAGCCATAGGATGAGGCGTCCAGGACTCATTTAGCCCATTTTCTTTACATGTTCACAGGAAAACAAAAAACTAAGTACTGCAAGGACACATTCCCCTTCACGTAACTAATACAGCTGGACATTTCCATGAAACTAAATTTGAGATTAAATAAAAATCATATGTTAGAGACAGTTTGCAGTCTTCCGTATTGACATGCTAAATAGATTCAGGAACTGAGTTCAAGAATTCAAAAAGAAATTTGTACCACACATCACAGGCATAATTGGTGTAACTCAGAAACTGTATGCAGAAAGATGGAGAGAAAAAAAAAAATCTGTTGACCATGTCTTGCAAGCCAAAAGACGGGTATGCTTCTAGCATACAGCACAGACAAGTACTAGGCCGACAGATCCAGGAGTCTGAACTGGGATTGTTTATTCCAAGCAAAAAGCGTTACAGATTTTGATGAAAAACATTTCATCAGAGCTTGTGAAGCAAAAGTACAATTCTGTTAAAGCTATAAAAGTGCCAAGTGAAAACTGAATCCAGTGTTCAGAACACTATTTGGCTTTTAAAAGTGAGAAAGGGACACACAGGTGCATTGCAAGGGATAAATGTGAATGTGAGATCAGGGGGTAGAATGACATACGGTCATTAAAAGGGAGAGAGAAGACTCTAACAAACAATTATCACAGCTGAAAGGGAAAACAATAAAAAAAATTCATCAATGAAAGAAATCAGGAAAAAAATCAGGTGGGAGAATTCAGATGACTGTGATAAATCATTCTCAGACTACTCAGAAGAAAAAATAAATTGTAAGAAATTCTAGGCATACTGTTTCAACAAAGGAAGAAGATTTGAGTGATACACCTGAAATTACAGGAAAGCTTTTTTAAAAACAAAAGTCAAACTGAGGGAAAACATAAAAAAAGAAAAAACAGACAACAGGTAACTGAAAAGAATCTCACTGAATTAAGACCAACTAGTCACAGGATGCTCAGACAAGCTCTAGAATACATTATGTAATAAAATAACTCAGGGATATGTCAGGGCTGGCTCTCCTCAAAAGAGATAATGCTGCAGCTGAAATTTATACCAATATCAGGCATAAACCCCAGAAATTACATGAAAAATCACTGGATTGCTGCACTTAAACCAACTCTTATTTGGGTATATGGATAACAGTCTTCAGCTGCTTTTGTAGCCCCAGAGAATGGAAAGCCAAATTCACCTTTTCTTCAGTTTTTGCTTTGTGCTATGTTTATAAAAATCAAAAGCAAATCAAGAAAAATAACCATTTGTATTTTTTAGTATTCCTTACAATTAAACTGGGAGGGCTTTATCAATGTTGAAACATTTTTGACCTCTAATACTCTACCATCCCCAAGGAAAAGGTGTACTTGGTGTAATTACAGAATAGAAGCCAATCAAACATACTACATTGTTTTAACTAACAAGATTATTTGCTGATACAGTTCTTGTCTTTGGGTGTGCTCCTATATCCTATAGTTATAGAATAACCTAGTTATCCACATACCATATGTGGCCAGGCTAACATATTCTTTTTCCTTATTTAATACCAACATATCAAAAAGTATGCTAACCAAGTCAGCTGAGGCACAAAACCAGCAGCTTAAAAAGGTCTCCACTCATTAATCTGATCACAATATAGTATGAAATTAATAAATGCCTTTGAAATTTAGTACAGCAGAAATAAGTAACAGTGAAGTCACAATATCTTTAATTCACCAACAGCTCTGGCACCACTGAATATTGGTAATACACACCAAAGAAACATCAGTATGAGAAATTACTGCATATAAAGTAACTGCTGAACACAGAAGAAACCGCAATGTTTAGCTTGATATTTATAATTCTAGCCAAAAGAAGATACAGAATTTAGTGAGCAAACTACAGTCATTTAAAGCAACATTAGCAGAAGTATGTTAAGATCATAAAAGGCACTGAACTTCCAATCTAATGCTTGATAATTTTTCCACTTACCTTTAACTATTCTTCTTGAAATGTGGTATAGATTATATATATTGTAGTTGATCAATTTCAAACAAGTTACAAATTAGATGTATTTGGTAAATTCTGCATCTTTTTTACTACCAAGTACACAAGTTCAAGACCCCCTCTTAATATTCCTCAAATCTCCTTGAGCATCTTCTGTTGAAAAAAAAAAAAAACTTAAAAGACATTTATGTCTATCAAGCAAAAAGGGTAATTCTTGAATGGAAGAAAGTTTCAGTTTGTATACTTTTGATATTCACACCCCCAGACCTATTCAAATTCCTTAGCCTCTTCAGAAGAGCTGACATATTACAGTACAAATATCTCTGCTTCTCCAGCGGCAAGAAAATCAACATAACCACTTAATGCTGAAATAAATTTTCAGTTTGTAAAATAACTTTCTGCTGTTGCAAAAATAGGCACTTATTGATAAAATAATCTGCAATCTGCTGTTATTTCTGAATAACAGCATTCAGAAATGTTCTTCTCTTCATGTGTTCAAGCATAAAACTCAAAACACTAATTTGTTCTGTGGTCTTGTGGCTGGATTCTCTGCTGGTCAGTGAAGATTTACCAACTCAAAGACTGGGGGCAAGAGGGCACTAGCACCTTCTTGCTTAAGAACTTAAGCTTTCTAAGTGTGGTGCTCTAGATCTCTCCGTGCAAATACACATTTCCCAAGCTAGCTAAGAAAGCATACATCAAGTAACAAAAAAATACAATCATGGCAACAGAGTTCTTCTTGCGATTCATTTTGGCTACAGGATTGACATAGCCCTGGAGAAGGGTCAGACACCTGACTGGCACCAAGGCCTGTCTTATATTCTCAGCTGCCTACATGCCTACACTTATGGAAAAAAAAATATATATCTGCATGTCTACCCTAATGAATTCCCTATTTATATACAACTCATTGAATGCTGGAAATAAACACTTACAATACATTCATGGTAAGGAGATAAGAAATCTTTGATGAATACTTCTATTTTTTTAAGAAATACAACTTATAAGTGAGAAGGCCTCAAATATTTTATCAGGCTTTTCTGTGTTAAAATTAGCTTACAAAAGCCTCATTCCAGTTATTATGTCCCCAGGTCGGACAACACTTTGGAAAACCTATGCAAGCAATTAGTGGGTCAACACAAGGATACAATAGAATTGCAAAGGCACCGTATTTTTTGAAAAGTAATGAACGAAAAAGTTACAAGAAAGAAAATTTGGTTCCATAGGCCAAAAATCTGTTCAGAGTAAGTAATTTCTGATTCCTTCAGCTATACTGGAACACACAAACCAATTTACTCGCTCTTCTATTAGAAGCAACAGCTGAAAACAACCCCTTTAAAAATCCCGGTTCCTCTCTCTAGTTCATCCCTTCTAGGCAATCCCCTCTTCCCAGGCATTAACTGGAGTTGTGCCGCTTACAAAGTCCTTCTACAAAAAAATCTAAAAGCAAATACAAGACTTAATTTCATCAACATAATCACTTTTCACACATGCTCTGTTAGACATATCTGCAAAATACTACTACTTACCAAAAGGTCTTTCTCAGCAAACGCTGATGTTACAGACACAGTAGAGATAGCCACATAAACTACACTACATAGCATCTCCATAACATAACCTCGGACTGTGATTAAGAACTGGAAAGCCAGTAATCTTTCATAAGCATGAATCTATCTCCAGCAGTCTCTGCCTCATCTCAGAACAAAAGTTTATTACCAGCTACTTGTGCTCTTCTGACAGATCTCATATTCACCATTGTCTCTTTACTATCAGAGGTGGGTTGACCGTGGATAGGTGACACATGCCCACCAAAGCCTCTAGCACCTTCCTCCTCAGTTTAACGGGAGAGGAAATATAATGAAAGGCTCATGGGATGAGACAAGAACAGGGAGAAATCACTCACCAACTACCACAGCAGGTGAAGACTTAAATTAGGGAAATGGGTTTATTATTAATCAGAGTAGGATAACAAAAACAAAACACAAATGCTAAAAACATTTTCCCCTACCCCTCCTTTCTTTCCAGGCTCAACTTCACTCCCAGCTTCTCTTCTCTACCCTCAACAGTGGTATGACTTCATCACACACTGTCTCTGCTACTCCTTTCTCTGCAAGGGGAGGACTCTTCACAGTCTCCCCTGATCCAGGGTCCCGTCCTACAGGAGACAGTCCTCCACTAATGTCTCCAACATGACTCCTTCCTCTGGCTACAGTTTTTCATTAACTAGCACCAGTGTGGGTCTCTTCCACAGGGTCTGAAGTCCTGCCAACAAACCTGCTCCCATGCAGGTTCTTTGCCCTACAGGTCCACAGATCCTGCCAGGAGTCCACTCCAGCCATGTTTCCTACAGGACAATGGCCTCCTTTGGGCATCCACCTGCTCTGGCGTGGGGCTCTCCAAGAGCTGCAGATGGAGCTCTGCTCCATGACAGATCTCCATGGGCTGTGGGTGGACAGCCTGCCTCACAGTGGTCTTCACCATGAGCTGCAGGGGAATCACAGCGGCACTGCCGCCACCACTCAGCCTTGCCATGCGGTGAATCCTTCTTGGAGCATTCCTGCATGTTAAGGGAGCTGGTTGACACTATTACAAGGACAGTTTTGATGATCTCCAGATAACAAGAGAGGTTGCTGAAGTCTGAAAGAAAGCAAATGTCACTCCTCTCTGCAAAAAGGTCCAGGAAAATATAGGCCAGTCAACCTTACATCAACCCCTGGAAAGACAGCAGAGAACCTACTCATGGAAACCATCTAAACAAACAAAAGAGAAAAGGGTATTGAGAGTAATCAGATGGATCTACAAAGGAAAAATCCCATTTAATCAACTTGATGGCCCTCTACAGTGAGGAGGAGAGGAAAGCAGTAGATGTTGTTTACCTCAGCTTCTTCTGACAGTGTCTCACCCTCCTAGACAAGCTGATAAAGTACCTGGATAAACTGACAGTGAAAAGAACTGGCTCAAAAGCCAGGTGCTGAGGGCATGACCAGTGGGATAAAGTCCAGCTGGAGACAAGCTGCTAGTGGAGTACTCCAGATACTGATACTGGGCTAACACCACTTAACCTCTTCATCATTGACCTGTATGCTGAGAGAGAGCATGCCCTTAGAAAAGCTCACAGCTGATAGGACTGGCTAGTACATGGCATGTACTAGCCAAAGGTGTGACTGAGGATAAAAAACCCTTTCAATAAAAAGTTCAGAAAAAAATGTAGGAAGACACAAAGGAAGCTGGACTCATTTCAATACAAAGGGACTTGAGAGTGGCCTTTGCTTTAGATAAACTTCCCTGTGGATCAACTGTTTGTGTAAATGGCCTCCACCAAGAAAATCAATAGAGATCATTATCTTCCTGACCCCAAGAAAATCAATAGAAACAATTATCTTTCTGACACAGCCAGACCGGCATGGAAGAAGTATTTACACGGCTTAGCATAACACAAAAGCTGAACAAACACAAAATGAACTTCAAAAAGAACAATGGGTTTTAGCTTGGTTCAACCCATGCATTCCCTTCTGTAACTTAGGATGGACAGTGCACACTAGAAGATATCTGGGGATATTGGCCTCTGGCAGGACAAACCTCTACAGATTGGAGAAATGAGCTAGAAGGAACCTCATGAAATTTCAACACAGGGAAATGCAAAACCCTGCATAAAAAGAACAGCCTCAGGCACCAATACACCCTTTGGAACCAAAGAGCTGGCTGGAAAACAGCTCTGTTGAGAAGAAACTGGCAGAGAGGCTAATCATGAGCCAGCCGACTGTTCTTGCCTTTGACACAAAGGCCATCAATAGCAAATTGGGCTGCATTTACACCACTGCCTGGAGGTCAAGAGATGTGATCCTTCCTCTCTACTCTGCACTACTAAGGACATGTCTGGAGTGTTGGGTCCGAACTGGGCTTCCCAGAACATAACAAGCTTCTTGGAGTAGGTCCAGCACACAGCTAAAGACGACTAAGGGACTGAAGGTTTTTGTACAAGAAGAGGCTGAGAAATTGGACTCTTTGACCTGTGAAAGAGAAGGATAAGGAAAACATTATCCCTGTGTATAAATGACTGATGGGAGGGAACGAAGATGAAGCCAGGCTCCTCTCAACAGCACCCACTATCAGGGCAAGAGGCAAAACAGGTAGACTATGAAACTCCATCTGAACACAGATGGAGTCAAACACTGGAAGAAATTCCCAGAGCAGTTGTGGAGTCTCTGTCCTTGGAGATATTCACAACCCAGCTGGACACAATCCTGGGCAACCTGGTTTAGCTGATCCTGCTTCAGCAGGGGTCTGGACCCAAGATGATCTCAAGAGGTCCCCACCAACCTCACCCATTTCGTACGTAAAATTCTCTAATGTAAGCAATGGTGACATGACAGAGTGACCAGGCTACAGCCCCAGCTGAGTATGTCAGACTGTGAGGGTGGCAATTGACAATTACGTCCTCACAGGAAGTAGGTACTCATTTCCACAGAGCAATAACAAAAACATGCCAACTGGAAAAAAATCATCCCGAAGTATAAGTAATAAAAGGCTATGAAGCTATTTTCTTGCAACAGCCATTGCTAAAATACTTAATGCATGCTTATTTCACTTTCTGCAACTGCAACTCAAACTTTAAAAATTCATGTTTGCACCTAAATACCATAACAATGTGCTACAAAGCAAATGCATACATTTATTGTGCTGAAGAAAGCTCAGATTGGTTTTTCACACTCAGCCATTATATGACATAACAGAATTATTAACAAATATGTGACACTTATACAAGAAGATTACATTTTTCCTCAAAATATGAAGCAGCACCATGTCATCATAAGTCATCACAGAATTATCAATGCTATCAAGAGCCTTTACAGCACTCAAATGCACTGTAATTATTTCAGATATAAGCAAAGGGAGTATTTATATTAAAGGAGTAATGTTACTCCTTTTCCTGCCCCCCACATACACAGCAGTGCAGCATTTATAGTAGTAGAACTGAGAAAATACCAATTGCTGTTAACCTAACTTTACAACATAAACTCATTCTGCAAATATAGAGGACTGTTACCAGTGAGTATTTCTGATGGCCTACATGACACTTAGCAATGTCCAGAGACGATAAATAATACTCACAGTTTAAAGTCACAATTTCTTCTGAAAATATTACCCAGAAATTCTCTTATAACAATGGAGCTTTCCATATTTATAGTCAAGATTTATGGCAAGAAGTCAATTCATGGCTCTTGTACAAATAAAAGGC
Organism: Passer montanus; assembly: GCF_014805655.1. NCBI lineage: Eukaryota > Metazoa > Chordata > Aves > Passeriformes > Passeridae > Passer > Passer montanus. Next base: position 1,293,763 of record NW_024357614.1, read on the forward strand.
TTTTTCCCTAACAAAACACCATGTATCTAGAAAACTATGTAATCTGACCCAGAGAAGTTCACAATTTCAAAATGTTAAATTTCCTATCAGCATCACACCACAAAATCAAATTGTTGTCCTACATTACTTCAGTTGTAGGGCCTGCTCATTTTGTTTTTCAAGCTAATAGCAACTTGGAAATTATATAAAACCTATTCTATTTAAATGTTTGGGTGTGGGGCTTTAACTTCTGAAAGCAAGTGGAATACTTAAGTTAGCTATGAAAGCCTTAAGAAGTCATTCATTCATAGTTTATCACCACTAATCTTTTGGCAGACAGAATGTGTATTAAATTCTCTCCTCAAGAACAAAACAGAATTATGCACATACCTCATTTGCATCAGATGCTTGCCATCTCAAACACTAATCATAAGCAGGGTCATTTGAAACTTTTTTTTTTAAAACTGGCACTTACACACACAACACCTTCAAAATGTAAAACTGTATTGTTGGGAAAGTTGAAAGTTTGACAAGAAAGTCTCACAGATATGTATGCTTAGCAGAAAGATTTTTGAATGTAGAAGCTGAGGAAGGAATAGAGATGGAAGCAAGTTTTGATATAGAAGAAAAGAATTGCTGAGCCAGTCTTACTGGATAACCAAGGAGGCAAAGTGTCTGTTAGTTAGAAGGGGGTTTTTATGACTTAGAACAAAGGATAAACTCACCTCAAACAAGATGTTTTTACCAAGCAGAAAGATAGCACAGGCAAACAAGTCAGCAAATGTTGCAAGTAGAAAAAAGGTGTCAGAATTTTCCACTGCAAGAAAACTGAAAAACAACTTCTAGCTTAAACTGTAATGTACTAACATTTAGTGATTGGAGAATAGTAACATGAATATGGTAATTGTATTAGTTATGATAGGCTATAGATAAAAGTTAAGGTATAGATTGGTTCTACTGTATTAAGATGCTCAGCAAAGAAAAGTATATAATGCATTTGTAACCTAAGCTAAGGGTCTCCAGGCCTGCCTGCAGCTGCAGCTGACAGCTCTAGGCACAGGCTCTGTCGCCCACGACCCTGGACTGCTGTAACATCTTGCATGTAATAAACTGCGTTTTGGAAGAGCCGCCTGGAGTCCTGCATCTCTCATTTAGGCTCTTACACTGTATTACATTATTTCATTCAAATTCTCCCCCATAAGCTATGGCAAATGCTGATATTTTCTCCACCACCACCACCACAGGCAATAGGAAGCCCCAAACACATAACACTTAGAAACATCCTGTTCCTTCAGGACACTCAAGTGACATTCACATTATCCAAAATGAAAACCTATCTACCTTACTCCCACATTTCTATTTCACGTCTTGACTGACTGAGCACTTGTTAGCAAGTTGTCAATCAGTTGTCTTGCCATTTCTAAAAAAAAAATCAGAACCTGAATTCAGTTCCCCTGAGGAATCACCAGATGATGCTAAAGAGAATCCATTCTTACATGCTCTTCTACTGAATTCAGACCTAAATCACATTCATTAAGGAACTTAGAACAAAAATCTAGAGTTCAGAAAATTGAGGAAGTCAATTAAATATACCTGGCCCCAACCAACATGATACTGTTATACCTGGCCCCAACCAACATGATACTGTTAAGGGTAATATCGCTTCCCATGAGACACCCTAAGTTACAGTGTTACCCACTTCAAGTCATGCCATGGAAAGTCATGATTAATGAAAAGCTAATTTAGCTATAATCCTGAAGAACAGCATGGAGGAGACATAGTGCAAAAATACACCGAATGTACAATTTAGTCTTGCATTGTCAGCACCACAAAAAAAAAAAATTCCTTTTTTCTTAAAAAGTAGGCTGTGGTCTTTACATCCTCCTTGGTTTCTCTGCCCCTACATTTCTTTCAGTGTCTGTGCTCATTGTTCCCATGCTCCTCACAAGGAGATGTAATTCATCCACAACTCTTTAGGAAGCTGATGTTTTAATATTCTACACGGTATTGAGGAGCTGGACAAATATTTTGCACCATGTTTACTGTGAAAGAAAACAAAGAGATACCGTTTCTAGAAACCATTTTTGTATGTGACTCATCAGAGAATCTGTTCAAAATTTAAGGACCTGAAGTAGATATTGTGAAACACACTAATAAAATAACAACAATAATGGCAGTACTCTACAGGCATTTTGAAAGAACTCAACATTAAAAAGCACATTGAGGGCTGACACTGGGTTAACTCTCACTCAGCCAATTCCTTGGTAGGTAAGGACTAGAAAAGCTGAGCAGTAAGCAACTACTACAAAAAAGATATCCAACAAAGAAGACTGCTAATGTGAACAGAAACTACAAATAAAAATATGGTTAGTAGAACCTTACAAAAATGCATGGTTTATACGAGAAAAATTGGCATGGCTTTAGGAAAAGGAAACCAAACTTTTCAGAACCATTTATGATCCCTGAAAGAGTCAATAAATACAGGGGTGAGAGTGCTGTAGCTGACAAAAAACAACTTTGCCTTTCCAAAAGAGTTCCCAAAAGGTTACTAGGAAACTAAGCAGCTATAGGATGAGGAAGGATCCTTATAAATATAAACCGAAATGCACCACCCAACGTGTAAATCTCCAGCTGGCTTGCTCATACCTGGAATACTATGTGCAAGGGAGGAAGGTGGAAGGCACAGACAAAATACATTAAAAGGTAATTTCTCCCCACTGTGATTTGTAGGCTTGTGGTGTGTCCTTGCTAGCCAGATGTTGCTGATACATGGAATTTACATAGGTTCAGGTGGGACTGGGGAAATTCACATAAACCATCCCCCCTACATTTACTGGGGGATATTCGATACAGAACCACATCCAGCTCAAGAAGTTCTTTGAGTTAAAAGTCACTGGAGAAAATGAGGGCAGCAAAAGGCTAGTGTCACTCATCTGCTTGGTTTTCATCTCTGAGCATCAACTATTGCTTATGACTACTTTTTCTAACAGTGAACACTTACAAAAGTGACTTGCAAATACATATTATTTACTATAACTTACATATAGGAAACTCACCAGCAATAAGCTTCTGAACTCTGACACTTGAAAGAGACTGCAACTACAATGTCAGCAAAACTACATGCAAAGCTTTCCACTCATTTCACCAATGACCACAAACAGATGAATAAGTATAGGTGCTAAGAAGCCTTTTTTCTCTGGCAGTTATGCACAAGCATTTCAGTTCAGGAACTTGCACTCACTTTACTAAAAGTACATACATATATACATAAGCATAAAATCAAGTTGTGAGGTATTTCTGTAAGACTCTAAGTCACTGCCTGCTTCAAAAAGACACCTGAATTCACAAGCTGTATTAACCAGCATTGAATGGATTTCAAAATTAGCTGTAAAGCTGTAAGGTAAGGCTAGTTTCTCATTTTCTTTTGACAGAGCACCAAAGACTGCTCAGACGTACTGAGCCTCATGTGCCTCGCTGCATGGCACTGAGGGGACACATTGCTTCCCCTCTGCTTTTCAGAGGGGAGCACACAGAGAAAAGGCGCAGCACCCTCTCTGTGTTGAGCTTCTAGGTATTCCCCACCATATTTACCAATTTCGTGGACAACAGAGTTAACTGATGTCATGTTATTGCTACACAAGAAGTGTGTACATGCCTTTAGGACATGATGGCCTCAGGACAAGAGGAAACAATCAGAAACTGATGCACACGAACTTCCACCTGAACAAGAGGAAGAACATCTCTACTGTGTCTGGAACAGATTGTCCAGAGAGGTTGTGGAGTCTCCGTCACTGGGGACACCCAAGAACCATGGGGATGCTTTGCTTTGGGATGGCCCAGCTCGAGCAGGGAGGCTGGACCAGACGACCCCGCGCGGTCCCTCCCAGCCTGACCCGTGCCGGGACTGCGCGATGCCACGGGCGCTGGAGGGCGCACAGGGCGAGCGAGACCCCGCTCACACCGACCCGCTCTGTTCGGGTGTCCTCGCCGAGCCACCGACCCGCGCCCGCCCGGGGCCTCAGCGCCGCCTCACGGCGAGCGGGGCGGGACCCACCGGCCCCGCGGCACCTCCGCGGCCCCACGCCCGCGTCACCTGCAGCGCCCGCACACGGGCCGCCTCTCGCAGCGCTCCACCGGCAGCTCCCACAGCCCCTCGCAGCCCTCGCCCTCCCCGCCCGGGGCCGTGGCCGGGCCCGGATCCGCCCCGCCGCCGCCGCCGCTGCTCCCCTCCATGCCGGCGTGCCGAGGCCGCGGGGCCGCCGACCGCCAGGGGGCACCATCCGGCAGGAGAGCGCGCGCCCCAGTTCACGTGAGGGGCGGCAACGCCCTTCCGGGGCACGCCCAATAGAAGCGCGGGAAGCGCCGGCTGAGCCCCGCCCACCGAAGCGGGGCCAATGAGAGCTGCTCGCGCTGCGCAGCGGGGCGTCACCGGCAGGGGGCGCTGTCGGCGCGCGGTGGTCGCGCGGAGCCGCTGGGGCTTCCCGGGCGCTGCCGGGAGGGCGGGAGCGCCGGCCCGCGGGGAGCCGGGAGCCGGGAGCCGGGAGCCGGGAGCCGGGAGCCTCGACCCGCCCCCGCCCCTGCCCTCAGCGCGCGGGTACCGGCACCGCCGAGAGACAGCGGCAAACAGCCCCGGCCTGGAGCTGAGAGCGCCCCGCTCCGCGTAGATAGCAGCTCCTGGTGCTACTCTCGGGTGGGAGATTGGATTTTTGATACTGTTGTTTTTTGTTTTTTTTTAAATCAGTCTTCTGGTTGTAAAGTAATTATCTGACCGCTTGAATTGATATTTTATTCCAAGTGCTGAAGAGTAAGGGTTCAGGACTAACCGTGCCCTAGATCCCTTGTAGCCTGTACTGGGCTGACACAGCTCCGGGAGAGTTTCTGCAGCACAAGACAAAATGTAAGCTATGCTGTGGTCATTAAGGTAGGTATGTTAATAAGCTGAGTCTATTGCAGTCCACTATACACTACAATGAAATTCAACTCCAGAATTGTTGCAGTTTACATTAGAAATCTACTGAAATATAGCAGCCAGTAAATTTCCACACAAGAGATCCTCTCCTGAAATTAGCATCTGCAGATGAGTGGGCCAGTTGTATTATTTCTTGTTTTCTGTTCTGTACCCAAAATAAACTGAATTGTGTTTACGTATTTACAATCATGTAAATTTGATCTAATTTAGGCCTCCTGGTATTAGATTCATGCAGAATATTAACATAGTTTTGCTTTTAAGTTGTATATTTTTGTACTATACTTTTGTATTTGTAGCTCAAGGTACATATACACTAATTTTCTTGTGTAGAGTTAAAACAAATTTTCTTCACAAGAATGAAAAAAATCAGAGATCATTGATTCTGAAGCTGGCTATATACTTATACACTGTAAATTTTTTAAAAATTAAAAAATCCACCAAAGAAATTTTAAAAACGTGAAAGGAACAAACAGAAAGAAAAAAACTAGGTAAAAAGGAAATTGCCATTATGCAAATTCAAAATTATAAAGTTATCTATTGCTAGTATTATAGGCCTGTCCTAATTTAGGACAGGGAGACTAATGTGGGTGGTGGGGAAGGCTGAAACTTTTTTGTTAAGCTGAAAGCCTTATCATGAGGTTAGTTGTTATAACCTATGAACCGCTTATTTAGGCCTGCTGTTAGAAGGATCACAGTTGTAGGGGACAGGACAAGGACTGTTAATGATTACTTAATTCCACCTTACTTAGAAGCATCCCCATGCAGGGCTACTAGCAGCAGCCTGGCTATGCCTTCACAGCTTTCCACAAGTCTTCAAAGACTTGAGTTTTTTATCTGCTCTGCTAAGTATAATCAGCTTTAAAAGAAAGTAAACCATTGTAAACTGTTCTGGTTGGACCACACAAAAGAAGAAAATAGATCTGCAAGATAGATGCCTAAAATAAATGTAACAATAACTTGGTCTGAAGTAATTTTGTTGCCAAGGAAATGGGTAAACCTGGCAGTGAATATGGAGAAGTTCAGAAGCTAGAGGATGTTTTTTTGTGTATGCGTACATCTGAAGAACAAAGTGAATCAGTTGAAACTGAAGGAAAATGGAAACATGAGATCAGGTTAGGATAACCTGACCATGACTAAAAGCTAGGCTTGAGGACAGAGGATTCCAGTTAGCAGAACATTGCTGTTCTGGACTTCCAACAACAGTAGAAGAGATTAAAAGCCAGCTGAACCCTAGCATTTTTTCTTTTAACAGAGCTAGGGTTTGCTATATCTGTGTTGTTTCAAAGCATCTTTTCTCACTAAAGGCCAAAAAAACTACAAATTTTACACTAAATACTATTTTTTAAAAATTGGAAGCATTCTTTTTTGACCAAAACATCTTGTTTGAATAAAGAGAGATTTAAGAGGAAAAATGACTGAATATTGAAGTCCAAGACAAAAAAAAATATATATTTTATGGCAGATCTTGATAATCTTTTGCAAGTTAATAGGGTATTTATTTTCACACTATTTCTTTAATGCATTAGTAGCTTGAATATTTGATGTGCAGACTTGAGTGCAAATTAACATGTCCACCATCATATTAGAAACCTGAGGAATTCACAGCATCTCTTTGGACCAATGTTTACAATTTGTAAATTCACAGACCTAAATTATGGGGTGACTGAGAGCTTCTTGCTTGTGTTTAGTACATTTGATGTGCTGCACTGTTCCCTTTTTGGGATAATAAATGGTTACGTGTTTAGTGACTCACTGTAGTGTGGAAAGTCCATTAAATTTTGTGGAAAGTACCATTCTTCTGCATGTCCAGTCTCTTCTGCATCTTTTATAAACCATTTCTCTTCTATTTTAGGATTTACTATTTATTTTATTTTAGGGTTAGCCCTTACTGAGTAAGAACAAGTTACATTTCCTGCTGCTACAAGTCACCAAAAATCCCTTCCTTGCCAAGAAGTTCAAATTTAATATACATTTATTTTAAGAGATGTGAAAAAGCTGTCAGGATTGCAGTTCTCAAAGAAGCATATGCAAATGGCAGGTGTAGTTTCCAGGGAGCTTTAGCCAGTTTAATTCCAAGTCCCATGTTTCTACTGGTTTGTTTGACTCAGAGTTTCAAATACCAGCATAAGTAATTTGAAATCCTGCTAGATACATTATATTTTTTTTCTTTTGTTTTCTTTGTAAAGCTGTGTCCTTGTACAGAGTGTTCCTTCATGGCAGCTGACAACTGTTGAATCTGGGTAGCTGTGGTTCATGTTTCCTGCCCATCCCCATCCTTGTCCATGCATTCAGGTGATTGATCCAGCGTTCAAGCTGGAGGGGCTGCCTGAGCTGTCTTACTGCGCAGTCACTGGTGTCAGCAAGAGCCACAGTCTGCCTAAGTGCACTGGGAGTGGGAAGCCATGCTGTGTTAAACTGCTGCCTCAGGACTCCACAGATGAGCCTGGAGAACTGACTGGCACTGGGAAATGTGAGCCAAGGGGAACAAGTTTGAGACAGGTGAACTGGCAGATGCTTGTACAAAGGCCGCCATGAAGAAGAGGGCTTTTGTTTGCTGTGTGATTCTGCCTCATTGCCTCACAACAGAAGACAAATGTCTTGGTGTTTGTACAGCAGAATGGTATCAACAAAGCACCTTCTGAGCTTGCAACGTGTGCCAACAGAAGCCCATGTGCAATATGGAAGACTATACTAGATAAGGGGGTTCCAGCATAGTGCTGGTAAATACCACTCAGGGTGGAAATGGAGCTCAGTGCAGGAGAAGTGTGGGGGTGTCTGAACTCAAAAGCAGAAACTGTTGAGTTTTGAGGAAGAGCTTGCTTTTTGTTTGACCTAAGCATGCACTGACCTGATTTGTCAGCCCACTTGTTTCCCAAGACAGGCCTTTTTGAAGGAAAAAGTATGTTTTTAGGGAGACAAGATAGCTGCCCAGAATAATCCTCTCCAACTTCCCACCAAGGACTTTGTTGCTGGAGGTACTGTATTTTTCCACATGCACAGAGTACTGCGAGACTTAAGGGCATTGCCTATGCCTGTCTCTATTCCAGAAGATTCTGTTCTATAACAGATTTGCAACACAAAGGATGGGAATAAAGCACCCATTTTACTTGTTTGCCTGGGCAGCTAAGGATTACTTTCCAGGGAACAAAAAAGGGAAAATAAAGCAAACAAACAAACAAAACAGAGCACAAACTAAGAAAAGGGAAAAAAAAGAACAAAAGAAACAAAAAAACCAATTACAAAGATTTAAACATCCAGTATTAAAAACTGATTACATGGTCAGACTTGTGTAACATTTATGTACGGTGCATATAGTTATCTCACCTGTGGGCTTCAGACATTACTCATTATGTTTAAAGGCTTTGGATTTGTCTGTCATTTATGATCACTGCTTTGTAAATAATAACAGCAAGTGACTTGATAAATGGAGAATTCATTTCAGCTATTTTTGTTACTACTGGGGGCTTGGAAATGTCCTTTACATAATCTAGAGAAGCAGCAGCAGTGATAGAAACATCCGGTTTGTCGCTTATGTTTCCTTTGTATTTCTTTCTGTTGACCCAAGAACTAAAATTTGTGCAATCATGTCCAAAATGCTTTGCTGCAGTGATTATGCCTTTATTCTGCCTGATGAAAAGCCTCCTGCAGAGCTTGTTCTTTAGCACCTCTCTTCTACATATTTGCCAAAAAAGGAGTACTTTCCATAGCCTCATTTACTTCCCAGAATCAAAGGATTTGGGGGTTAATAATGTTTGTCCATTTAAACTTTCCCCACACCTTGCAGATACCCTATAAGAACATGCAGTTAGGAACTGGTTTTGTGTGAGGAAATAGCTCAAAATAACATTCTATCCCAGCTGTCTCATGCCATATCCTGTGCATACACTTTTGTTTTTGGCATAACTACACAGATGAGTTACAGTGAAATAATAAGGGCGTGACTTTACAAGGTAACTACTGCATTTCAAAACCACTGGTTTAAATGTTTTCACATACTGTTAATACCAGGAAATGTTCTTTCTCATTCTCCCTTGAGGATAATTACCAGCCATTTTGAAAAAAATAATAGTGAAGACAATGATACTGTGAGTAGAACCTTATTTCTTCACTTGTTCTTAAAACAGTGAAAACTTTTAGTCAATCTGCATTGGAATTAATTTGAGTGAAGTTATTTAAAGGTACTTACACAGTAATATTTTTCTTCCAGGAATATGGGAAGTACTGGGGTAGGACAAATATCAGTACAGACTGGAGCTTTGCATTTGAAGTCTCACCCAGGGTAGTCTAAGTGGCTTACGTTAGCCTCACTTTGAAGAGAGAAACCCTAAGGAGGCCAAAGGTTGGTCTGCAGCGAACTTGTGCAGTTACCATTCATCACTTGCAAACACATTTTACAGTGTTTACCTCACACAGATACACTAGCAGCGACCCAAGCTTCTGGCATAGATACAATTAGGTCAGCAGACACATAGAAAGGCAGCTTTTGAACATTTTGGTTGCATTTGTTATGAAAAAATGTTGCTAATTATATGGGAAGATGGCCACTTCCAAATGAATTTAATAAAAGCTGTAGTGCTTGTATGGCTGTTTGCAGTCTACCTGTGCTGTGAGCTCAGCATTCTACATTTGGTGGGCAGGTGCCAATGGCTCTGCAAGTATTTGTTCCTGATCAAGTAGTCACTTTTAGTGGTGGATTAACAATTCCTTCTCCTAATGAGGATTGTAAACAAACATGGACATATTGGATTCTCATAAAACAATGTTCACTTGTTCCAGCTTAGAAACTGGTGAGTGCTGGCAGGGTAGCAGGTGTTAGACAATGCTGCTGCAGGCTGCCTCCAGCCAATTTCCATCAAGCTTAAATGAGCATGTTGTTCAAGCCTGCAAACTTTAAAAATGGCAGCATATTTTAAATGCAAAAAATAATTTGAAGGTGCACATAAATTGTCAGAGCTGGTGAAAGTCATGGTCTTGCCCACCTTTCCATGCCCCCATCTTGCCTGGTGCTACTGTGAGTCCCCATGAGCCCACCAGCTACCCTGAATGTTTCTCTGTTTCCTCTCAGATACACCAGCTGGGTTTACCCTGTGACCAGACAGACATTCATGCTGGCATAAGCGTGCTCATGGGAAGAATGAGGAGGAGAAAAATGTCCTGCTTTCCATTCTGATCTCTAGCATCAATGAAAAAGTGAAAGACCAGTAAAAATGTAAAGCTGGGGAAAAAAAGCTGTTTTTCTGGGCATGTACTGGTGCCTGCAGAGGTTGGCCTTCATCACCAGTTGTCTTGCTGCGGGCCAGCCCTGTGATGAGTACAGTTATAATATACTGGAAGGGCATATGGCAATATAAGCAAGCATTGCCAGCTAAAAATAGCTGTTCATGCCAGCTTCATTTGTGGGTTTTTTTCTGTCATTCTTCTTTTTGTGAGCTGCCACTCTTCCTTTCATGTTGCTCTACTGCTGCAGTATTCATCTTGCCTGTGCCATGCTGTGCTGTGAAACAACCTGCCAGGCTGCTGCTTGGACCGTGCTCCCTGCCAGCACAACACTCACAAGGCTTCACTGATGTGGAAAATCTGTGTACTCAATTCTTTGTTTCACTGTTATGGGTAGGTTTCAAAAGATGTGAAGAGATCATGGTCTGTAAAAATACACTGAATTATAGTTTGGTTGCCTAATTCAATTCATGAGTCTGATTGCTTTTGTGCTTGTAAAAATTAACTGCCTTCTCGGTTCCTTTTGGTTTTGTCTGTTGCAAGTAGATCTCTCATGTTGCATAAGAAAGTCACATGGAACTTCATAAAGTTATTCTATAAGGTCACATGTAAGTGTCATCTCCTTTGTGAAACAGCTTAGACTGAACATCCAAGGTAAGTTAAATACATCATGTGACAGATCACTCACATTCATTTGCTTCTTTCACAGAAGCAAATATTTGTAAGGTGTAAACACATTTTCAAACAGTCATTTCATCACTGATTTGAAAGTTTGGTCACTTCTAGTGACTTCACTTGTTGCTGTCCTATTGCCAAGGTTCCGTACCTTCTCAGTGGTTTCTCAGGCGCAGCTCCTCACAGCACTGACTCCTTCTTCTCAGGACAGGCAACACACCCCATCACCACCAGCTAACCTGCTCTTTTATAATACCCCTCTTAACTGGATCCAGCTGTGGCCTATTAAGGGCAGGCTTGTTCTTAATGCTTGATAATTTGCACAGCTGTAACTCCTTAGGGGCCAGATTACCTTCACCACTGTCTCTATTCTCCTACCTTTTATCTAACCACATTCACTCCTGACACATAGCTAATAACAGATAATTCCAATCACTAAGCCAGTAGTTGCAGCTCTTTGATTTCAACTCTGATGACTTGGAGCACAGTAAGAGGTTACTGAGACCGTCATGCTAATTATCGAAATTCTTAACTAAAGTCAGATTCAAAAATCAAAACCTATGCATTGTATAGAGACAAGTGTAGCTGGTTGTATAATCTTGGTGTGCTGTGTATGCCATTTTGTAACTGTAAAATGCAGCCAAAAATAAAAAGAGCAGATGTAAAACAAAAGAGATAAACTTCAATGATGGAGATTAAAATAGGTAGATGAGAGATGGTTTTTGAAGTAGTAAAATACTATAGGCAAGGGTCAGTATGTCCTCCAGAGCTTTATAGCTTTAGAGCTAAACCATAAAGCTTCTGTTTTCAGGACTACTCAGTGGAGACTCCTGTATGTTACATGTCTCTTGGACCCTGACAAGCATGTCAGCAGAGAATTCACTTTTATCAGAGAATCAGTGTACTGCTGATGTAGATGTGTCTTGCTACAGGGAGAGACAAAAGGATGTGCTTTTCAGAATACTGACAGAAATCTTTGAGTTTTTATTGAAGTCCTCTAGAAGTCAATGTTCCAATCAGCTGTACCTTTACAGGGCATTTTGAGAGGTCAACACCAACCCTTTTTTCCACTCAATTTAAAAGCTTTGCATTCAGCAAGTCATTTCGAAGCCATTAGAAAATTATGACCTGAGTGTGAAGTTTCTGGTTGGAAAGCTGGTCAAATGCCGTAATTATAGTAATTTCTAGTGTTTCCTGCTCCATTGTTAGTAATGGTATGGCCTGCCCTAGGTGGTCAAAGGAGGCAGGTTCCACTTGTCTGGAAACTGTTGCCTGTTCTTTGACTCCCACAATAAGTATAGCTGAATTACTTCTGCACTTAATGAATAGTCAAGTAAAAAGCTTTAAAGGTAAATGAAAGAGACTAAACTGTACCTGTCTTGCAATGTAACATTCAGTTTGTGCTCTTTTTCTTCTATCAGAAGGGCATATGCAACTAACTGATTATTTACTGGTGCAAAGAATGTACCTCTGAAAAGCAGAAGTACCTCTCTCTTTAAATCCAAGATGTTTTGGTCATTTGGAAAATATGACAATGCAAAGGGGAAATGTCAGGGCAACTTTACTCATGTCCATGAGTTTAGCAATATCTTGCCATTTCTTAGGTTGGGCAGTTTCACAGACTGGATGCATCATTTATTCTATATGATTTGTTTTTTCTGGTTCTGCAAATACAGTCTTCCAGACAAGACTACAGCAAATACAGTAAAAGCCTCAGGTGGCAGCAATAGCACAGGAGATTCAGTCTTCTCATAAAGAACAAGAAAGTAACAAAATTATTCCACATAACGTGAGCATTTCAAGTTTCCTCTCTATAACGTGTAAGAAAATTATTGAAAGATGTGAAAGCAAACAGTATGTCAGAAAAGCTCTCTTCCAAAGCAGCATTCATGCAGCACTATTGTCCTGGATTTATAGATCAAACACTAGACTAGTATTAAATAGTGTATCTGAATATCTGCCATGCTACTCTAGGACTAGGTTGTAGTTACATACATACCGCAGTGTGCTTTATCTCCTGTGCCTTAGACAGCAAAGTATACAGCACAGGAGATAATGTTTGCCTCTGTGCTAGCAAGGGTGCAGTAAGGGGATTGATTCAGGGTGCTTCCTGGTCCTGGACAGGACCTTTCTTTGATGCTTCCAACTCACAGGGCAGATCAGTTCTCTTGCTTTGCATCTAACAGTGCAGATGTCCCAAATCTGGTGCTATTAGGTACTGTTTCTTGTCCCTGTCTTACACTCCATGACGTACTGCATCTATCTCAGCCATACTGATTTTTATTCTAATGGTGAAGTCTGATTGTTAAATGGATGCAGATAAACAATTAGGATAATTTTTAGATGAAATGTTAGCAATGGTGCATAATGTACTAATATTCCCCTGAGTTACTTCTGCATCTTGGGTTCTGGGACTCTGTTTTTGCTTTGGTTCTGATTGTTGTGCTTACTCTGGCATGTATTTGCTGATCCTTCATAATGCCAGCAATATCCTTAATGGTATCAGACATTTAAAGAAGTTAAAATTGAAGTTCATGGATTTGTGTCCCCTACAAAGAAATGTTTTATATCATAGAAAATACTGTCAGGCAAAACATACTCTTTCTTCCAGTAGCTATCAAGTCAGAGGAAATAAAAATAAACTCTTATTAATTCTGGGAATCTTATTATTTTGCTGATCAGACTGTTTCCTTCTTAATACCCTGATTTTAATGCTTTGCCAGACCCTGATCAAATTATTTTCCTTAGATTGGACTGATTTTTTCCCCCAAGAAATTTTACATTCTAGCAAAAGTTTTGATGAGTGCTAAATAACCCAAATGTGTGGTGTCATGAGTGGCCTTGCACGGTAAATTGTTGTGGTAGTATCGATATATTTGTGTTACTTCACCATCTGCTTGATAGATAATGTAGTAGGCAAGATCAATGCCTAATATAATTATGTCAGTAGAAACCTTGATGTAATGTTGATGTAATGGATCTGCAATGTACTTCCTAGGGCAAGGACATGGCATCTATTATCTTTCATCTGCAACTTCAACATCACTTCAGCCAGTCTACAAAACCCCTCTCACTTTGCAACAAGTCACAACAGGGATTTTCCTAAAAGAATGATGATTTGTCCCTGACACTGTCCTGCTAAAGACAGTGAGCTGTGCAGGGGCTAAATAGCATGATGGGTTGTGCTTATGCACCTAAATAGGCTGTTCCTATGTGGACACCAAATGTAGTAGTGATTTTACTGTAGATTATTTTAGTCATGAGGCTGCATTGGGGAAGAGAAAAGGAGAGTGTGTTACACAGTACTGTAGATGCCAGCCCAGCAAAATCATTAAAAATATCGTAAGGGCAAAGGAGGCAGGGAATACGTCGCTATAATAAGGTAGTTCACTACTTAAGAAACACCCTGGACATGTGTTTGAATTTTATAGCATTGTCTGGTAAGACTGAGCATGGTCACTCATGGTGTTGGAGAGACACATCAGGAATGAGCCTATTCTCTGGAGAATCAGAGCCAGCTTTGATATCAGTGGGAGCAGTGAATCCCAAAGGATCTGCTAGCCTCATTTTCTTTCCAAGACAATCTGTTAGTTAGGTCATGGGTTGGACTTGATTGTTACTACAGGGTGACGCTTGATGATCTCAAAGTTCTTTTCCAACCTGATGATTCTTTGACTTTTGGGATGAAAAGTAAATGAAATTTGTGGTGGTTGGACTAGATGATTTCTGAAGGTCCATTACAGCCCTAATTATTCTGTGATTCTGTGAATTAGAAGGCTGAAAACTTAAAATGCTGCAAAATTGTGGAGAAAAGGCCACAAGGTTTTTAACAAGCTGGATCCAAGGACAAAGGAGACCCATAGAAACTATCAATTTTCTTGCATATTGCTGAAGTTTTTAACAAACAGGATGAGAAGGCAATATTGATGTATGATCTGAAGCATAGAGGAATTTAAAGTTCCATGTTGCAACACTGCAGCCCACAGACTATATAAGAACATCTGTGAGATAATATGAAAAGATGGCTCAATGGACTTCCTACTGAGAACGGTAAAAAAAAATCAGCATTCACTTCAGTGAAGAGTGGGAAATAGGCGGGAAGGAATTTATCTCATGCAGGTTCAGGCCAGCTAAGATCACATCCTCATGAAAAGAAAAAACAAAATGACAAAATCAGCAGAAATATGTCTATTCAATCATAAAAGAAAAGCCACTTAACAGCCAAAGAACAGAAATACAGCAATTAATATAGGGTTTGGCTGCACCATATTACACAAAGGTGCACTTTTCAGAATTTTCTGTAGCTTGAGCTGCATCTCACACTGATTTTTCTGTTGTTTATCTGTGTGATCATGGGCAGCAGAAGTCTTTATTATGGTGCTGCCACCTAAAACTATGAAGCAGAGAAAAAGTAGCAGTGTGTGTCAATTTTGTATGTCCTTCTCAGTTGTAAAATTATGAAAACAGCCTCTATGTGAAAAAGTGTGTGATGATATGAACAAAGGTGATAAATTCATAGGTAGCTTGTAAAGGTTTATCCTCAGATTACCTTGATTTTCACACACCTTGTTTACTATGTCACAATAGAAATTTTGTTGTGTGATGCATGCACTGTGAAGTCAGAAAAGTGTATGAATAAGCAGTGATATATTACTGGGGCAATGTATTTACACAACTTTCAGGTGCTCAGCATGTGCATTACACTGCTTTATGTAGAGGTAGGGAATTGTTAAATCTTTTAATGGAGAGCAGCTAACTGTAAAATAATCTGGTTTGTATCAGTCTACAGACCACCAGATTTGTCCTATGCCCATAGCACATTTGTAAAGAGATTGCAAGAAGTAACAATGGGAGCTGCACATGAGCCTGAACAGACACGACAGGCAGGTTATGCAGCTGCCTGCTGCTGCAGTGACACCTATCAAAAAAAGCTCTAGAAGCTAGGTTTGTAAAAGCTTAGATCTTTATAAGGGCACCTGTAAATAAATTTAGTGTCCAAAGCATTTTAGGCGAAGGGCTCACATATTTCACTTGACAGTGGTAACCCTTCTCCCTTCTGTCTCTGCTCAGTTAATTTAGTCCTGTCTGCTCTCTCTCGGAGAGGTTCTCAGGGGGGCTTTGGCCAAATATTTGCAATAAACATGCAATCAAATAATATCTTAGAGGGCACTAGTGAGCTTCTCAAAACACTCCATTGGCAAGTGCCCAGATATATTGAGGGGTAAAGTGTTCCACCAATATTTATGTACTTCTGAATCCATCAATTTCACACACCAAATCAGACATCACTTTTCCAATTTACATAAAAGATTATTATGATTTTACTTTTCATATATATATTTTACTTTTCATATATATAGTATCTACAAAAGGGTTTGGAAAATTTCCAGATCCATCTCCCAATTCTTGTAATCCGTGAATAAAACACACACTTTGCCAAAATTAGATAACTTGTCTTAGGAAGAATGAAGCTATTTGTAGATATTTTTCTTATTAGTCTTCTCCAAATGTGATATAACTGACAGCTGATACATTTAGTTAATGATTTGCATTGGACTTTACTTTTCATTCTCCTTCCTATTGTCAGACCAGTATATAAAATTGTGCAGCAAATCTATTTTTTCCTTCTTTTATGAAACTTTAAATTTCTTCAAATTCAAGTATTTTATTTAATATAATATTATGCAACATGGCCTTGTAACAATCACCATTTCCCAAATTTAAAATGCTTTTATTGTCCTTCTGAAATATAACTTCTTAAAAAAGGATGCTGTGATAGCAGTGAAGTTGGAGGCCTATAAATTAAAAGTTTAGAATTAACATGGCAGTCACAGATAATGAAACATGAACAATTCATTTGTTGGGGGTATTTTTTCTCCCAATAAATACTTATATCCTTTGTTAAAGAGTTATTGCGGGTTGTAATGCTTTTGTTTGAGCCCTGCTTTTCCTTACAGTTTTGTAAGTTATTGAGGATGACAGTTTTAAAACTGCACAAGCAGTACAGAAACAAACACATAAAACTCACTGGAACTTTCCTGAGACCAGTTATTTTTATTTAGATGTACACCAATCATTCAATGGAAAATCACATTTGTCACAGTAAATTTTATCTATGGTAAAATCCAAATTGTTGATTTTAACAGTTTTCATATTTTATTTTTTATTTTCTGTTGCTTATTATATAGCATATTCAGATAATTAAATATTGATTTTTCAAGTAGTCACTTGGTGTTAATGCAAAAACTGTAAGGCTGTGTCTTGAGAAAAAATTCATTGTATGTTAGATATTATTTCTTATGTAATATGAAAGCACTGTGAATTCTTAGAATGATGAAAATCCTGTAGCCCAAAGGTCCATGTGTTATTGTTTGAATCATCTAGCAATGACATAATTAAACATTCATATCTCTTCATATTTCAAGTAAACATTGCTGATTGCTATGCCTGCTGAAAATATGCCAAATAGCATGCATTGGTGATGATTCCCAGTCTCTTTCTCTTACACAAAAAACCACAAAGATGGATGTACACATTTGCACACATAGACGTGTAATGAGGTAAACAGGACTGGTCAACATTCACGTGGACCTCAAGAGCAGGAAACAATTTCCTAGATTTAACTGCCAGTTTTAGGCTTTCTAGTGCTGGTTGTTTATTTAGTTACCTGTTTAATTATTTTCCTCTGGACTAGTATATTTAAACACAGGGTCTAATTATATATTATATAGGATTGCTCTCAGTTTTATTTTCTCTCTCTTCCTGGGGCAAGACTGGAGCTTTCGATGTTTATTAGAAAGAAGAGTAAGCTGCAAATGCAAACCAGAATATATACCATGCCTCTATTTTTCCATGTGACTGTATTTGCTACCTCTTTTCTTTGTGCAGTCCCCCAGGAAAAATAGAGATAAAATACTTGATACTAAGTACCAGCAACTATTCCTTGTAGACATTAGATTAATTAGAGCACTACTGTTCATTTAGCAGCACTACACAGTGCTCAGAGAGTCACAGTGGTCTTTGCAATGGAAATTCTGCAGTTAACATATAGAAGAAAACACTGGAATTACAGAAGATAAATGTATTTCTCCCAGAATATGTTTAAGGACGGTGTCTTTACAACACAGCTGACAGTCTACTCCAAGATGATAGAATTTTTTACATGTGAGCTACCTGTATTTACAGAAGAAAGCTTTGCACAGCTGATTTTCATTTGCCCTATTGGTATTTTAATACCTGTATGGTTCAAGCAGATTTTGTGGTTTTAAATCACTGCTGGAAACTTGTCAGAATAAACTGCTTACAAAGCCATATACCGATTTCCGGAAGAAAGACTGAAACCAGTCTGGAGTCTCTATTTACAAAACGATTTAGTGAATCAAAGCAGCTTCTTGATGGCTGTTGTTGTGGCATTTCTGTCATTTGGTTCCTTCTCTGGTGTATGCTTCTGGTACTACTGGATCCCTTCTGTTCACACATGCAGGGAAAAAAAATCCTATTTCTTGTTCCATGGGGTCAGAAAACCACTGTGGAAAAAAAAGCACATTATAGGTTTTATTTTTGTCCTGCCTCACAGTATTTCCCCATTGCTTAATCAAGTCTTCCAGGGCTATTGCAATACAAGAAATAAACAATAATAACCAAGGCATTCTAATACTTTGGGGTGTTGAGCATCCTTAACTTCCACTAGAAACTCGATGAATGTGACAGGATTAAGGCCTAAAGCTGTAAAAATCTCCTGGTACCATTCATTTGCTCAGACAGAGATTAAAACAGGCAGGCAGTAGCAAAGTGGTAAATATTGACTCAGCAGTAAATAAAAATCAGTCCATTGAAGTGGAGTGTACAATATGTGGTGGAAGAAGAGTCACGAGAAAGCAATATCGCTCTTGGGCAGATTAAACAGTGTACACCACAAACCCACACGCTGTTTCAGGAAAGTCATAGTGTTCATAAAACACAGTGACACTTTACACTCTTAACAATCTTTAAACAAGGAAATTGCATGTGCTTTTTTTTTTTTTAAATCTGGTAAAAAATTATTTTCTTTAGTTGCAAAACAGATGAAGTCTGGTACTAACAAACAACCACCACTCTTTAATATGTTTTAAAATGTGCATGTGTAAATTTTATTTCCTGTCCACAACTAGGTTAAAGAAACTCATGATTTTTTGTTTATAAAATGGAAGATGCTTCAAGACTATTCCTATAAAAACACAAACACTCTATTACCCTGTAAAGAAAAGTAGATGGCATGCAGGTGTTCAAGTGATGAGAAAGATAGCTTTTAATAGCTTTTGTCAAGCCTTGTTAGATATGTGGTTTGTTCCACTCAAAATCAGTCACTGGAACACCATTTTCTACTCTGCCCCTAACAGTCAACAGAGAATCTACCATCAGGCTGAAACATTCTGTTTTTCTCAGCACCATTGTTAAATTTTATGTGTCTGCAGCATTATGAATATGCCATTTAATGTTGGAATGAATGTGCATTAGCACACAGATGAACACTCCTTCATTTGATTGCTCTTCCTTTCTCTTCCCTATTTGTGGAATAAAAACAGCATAAAGAAGGTATTATTAATCTTGTAAATGCAAGTATGCCTGACAGTTCAGAAACTCTGCATTTGTACATATGAATGTGAACTATATTAATGAAATGTAGCAATCAGAAAAAGAAACAACTTTTGAGTTGCATACCATGAAAACTGCTGGCAAAGAACAAAATGCAGGGCTACCTTACAAAATGTCTGTGAGATATGGAGCATATGCATTTAAGGATAAAATTGCTAGTTCCACTGCAACTGGAAAGAACAATGGGCTTTTGTGGTTTTCTTTCCCAATCCTTAAATGGCCATCTGCTTAAGTCTAAGTACAGGTATAAGGAAAAAACAGTCTTCTGTCAAAAGCTCAATCATTCTCATAAGAGGTTAAAACCTAGCCATTAACAAACTTAAAGAGGTAACAAGTTGAAATAATAGCATAAAATAACTTTTTTTTTCCCCAGGCTAGCCCTTAAGTGTCTCAAGCCATTTTAAAGGTCGAAATATGAATGTCTGTATGCAATAGACTTGTGGAGATATGCTGATAGTGAATTTGGAAACGTACATATCCAATCTCTTGATATAAACATGAAAGGAAAAGTAAAGTGATTGCATTATACTTCAGGTAAGATTCTTAGGGACACATATAAAGGGTGTCACCCTTTTAAGCTTGATATAGAAACCATATGCCACCTGAAATACCCTAGAGAGTTCAACTATAAAATAATATTCTTTATTGGAATAGACTGGCAGTATGACAATTCATGATCTGAATATGGAGTGTACATTTTTATTTACACATAATTTGACATTTCAGAGTAGACAAAAAAATAGTATTTTTTATTATGCTCAACATGAAAATCACAGTTCATAAAAGAGAAACAGACTTACTGAACAATTCAGAATTTACATAAAAAGGACAAATACATTCCGGTAGATAATACTGCATAATGGCTATTTCAACAGCTGTTCATATGAATTTCAAGTAACAGACTATACATCAGTAGCCTAATCAGTGTTCAGTGCCAGCAGGTGAGCTGTCAGCAGAACTTCTCCAAGGCCAGATGGAGCTTTCCAGGTCTACACAAAGAACTGACCCAACCAGACACATCTTTGCAGTGGTGAAGAGAGCCAGGCTCAGTCTTTTCCAGGATACTGACTACTGCACCATGGCACAAAATGTGCCCTGTTCACGTAGGACAGATGACATGTGAAAACTCACTGGTGCATTTGGAAGTCATCACTATTTAGCATTTGCAGTAGGACAGGACCTCTACATGCCAAACAAGATCACTCTCAACCATGCATTGTGTAATCCACCAGAGGATATTTTGCACAGCAGCTCCATGCCAGAGCAGCCCTCCTGGCTCTCCCAGCTCTGTTGTGGTGCAGAGCTGTATCCTGAGAGCAGCCTGCTGGAAAGTGATGGGTGGACCTGTCAGGGCCCCCCACTACTCTCATCTCTTTATCTCAAGAGATAAAGTCCAGCTCAACATCTTCAGCTGTCAGGGATCACAGAATATTTTATAAATTCATGGGGAAGGAGTGGACAGTTAATGTACTATCCACCAGTCCTTTCATGACTTCAAAAGTAGCTTTAATCTCAGTTATGTGAAATGAATGTAAAACTCTGTATATGAATGGAAATTTTAAAAGTCTGTTAATTGTTAGCTGTTAATTTGCAAGCCTGAGTGATCTAGTAATTGTTGATTTTTACCTTAGAATCAACTAGTTATGATACTGTCTGCTGAAACCAAAGAATCACCAAGAGCCAAAGAAATCTGAATTTAATAAATCAAAACATCTTTACTAATATCTTGTAAAAAAGGATACCAGTCAGTATATATCTCCCTCACCAAGTAAAAGGCCATATCAGATCACTGAAGTGAAAGGCAATGTACTGCACTGTACAGGAGATTTGACAGCAACATTAGCTGTTACAAAACATTTTTCACCAAATGAAAACTACATTTAAAAAAACAACAAACAAACAAAAAAAAAACCACAAAAAACAAACAAAAAAAAAACCACCAAAAACCAAATATCACTCTAAGCTTCAGGCTACAAATAATGAAACTTGGGGTACTGAAGACATGAATAAAGCAAGCTTTTTGGGGAGAAAGGTTTCATAAAGTGGTCTTCTGTTTAGAGTCTCACTACTAAATGCCAATATATATGTATTTATGCATTTCACATTTTCTGAAGATTCTATGGTATGTTTTTACTGTTTTACACTTTTAGAAGTCACAAAAGCTCAAGAGGAGAATTGAGTAGTTCTTCAAGTGATTGCCAGTGTGATCACAAAGGGAGAACACCATATCTTGAGGAGATCAGTAAGGGCTCTTCAGTCTTAACCTCACTAAGGTCCACTTTTGCCTTGTGTATTCACAAACCAAAGGAATGCTGCAGAAAGATCAACAGCAGCAAAGACAAGGTCAAACAGTGTATGAGGTGGCACAGCTATTCCTGGCTGCAGTGCATTGGTTTTTTCATGTGAAAGGTAAAATATAAACGTAAAATATATCTTACCTTCCTGTAGCTAATTATTAAGAAATACAGGAAGAATACAACATTTTCTAGTACCATAGACAAACTCTAAACATGCCACTTAAAATGCCAGCTTCTTTCAAGCTGCCTGTATATCATTGACATAAGTGGCCTCACCGCTGTTAATAAGTGACTCATGGATGTTTCTTGTACAGAAAGAACACAAAGTATGTCATTGTAATTCTGCAAGTGAAATAATTTACATATATATATATATATCAATTTTGTACTTCATTACACTGAAGAATATTGTTAATGTGGATTTGCTGTGCAGATGTGCAATTTTGAATTTAGAAGAGACTCATGGGAGTATGATTTAAAATTCTCATTTAGACTTTCCTTGGATACTGTCAGGAAATATATGAAGGATTTACTAATGAGAAGTGTGTATGCATATACTTGGTATTGCTTTATGCAGCATTTAGGGGCCTCGTTGTTATTGAAAAAGTAATACTTTTCTCAATAATCAAAAAGCAGTAAATTGTTCACTTCCAAGCCCTTTTGTACATGCAAAAATGCTGCAGTTCTGTCAGGTTTTCAGAACAGCCACAGCCACTGTGTGTTAAAGTATTGGGAAATTAGTCCTTCCTGATCTTCTAATACAGATACCATTTCATACAGTTCCCTTTAAAGAAACAAAGTCAAGGACTGAGTGAGCATACTCATTAGTAATTGTGAATGACAGAAGTCATCAGATTGCGAGAAGAACTTCAGTTCCTGAAAGATTCAAATGAAGAAGATTTACTGAGGTTAGGGGGGGAACAATGAAAAGGAGTTTATAATGGTACTTTATAATACTGTAGGTTAAACTCAATGCCTATTCTGTTTTTTTAATTCTTCTGAGTGAAAGGCAAACCCAAGATCTTCTTAAAAGAAGAAAACATGTTTATTGAGAAGGTGAGGAAATATGCAAAATGAACAAAAAATATGTGAAGAAAACTGTTGTTGTAACTGTTAGCTTTCTGAGCTTTTTTCTACCTTTGAGAAACCATTGAGTTTTAAAATTCTGAGCTAGACCAACTTACATGTTTTTGTCAACAAGACACTGTACAAATACACTTTTAATTGTATTAAACAATTTAAAGCTTTTCTTTTTAAATGCCAGTGTTCTACAATGCATTCACTTTGATGTTATAATAAAATATACAGTAGATAATGTGTCTGCAGCTGAATTCATAGATGTTGCAGAAGTGAGGAGGGGCATCAATCAAACTGCAGGACACATGGCTGGTCCTGCCATTCCCCAGGCTAAGAAGTGGAAGAAGCATAGCAGCCGTGTCAGGGATCAGCAGTGAGGTGAGGTGTGAAAGTCCTGCACTACTGCACATTGCCAACAGCAAATCTGGGAGGAGGAAGGTAATGCCCTATTCCTGTGGGGATGGAAGCCCTTGGATTTATACACCTGACAGGTCATTGCATAGGCTGTCACTCTATACACAGGAGAGAGAACACAAGTTAATGTCCTATAAAGTAAGCCAAACATACTAATCTGAGTAGTGACAAAGGTCAAATTCACTTAGAAAGGAAATGAGAAGTTCTGTAGTTTCTTAGCATACCAGCATGTTAGGATGTTGCAGTTATAAATGTCTTACTATGTTGTAAATAGATATAGATTAAAAAGCAGTTATCAACTGCAGAGTAAAACTCTTCCTTTCATCATTTTTGTTGGTGTCCTGAGTTTCCCCTCCTTCCTGATTGCTTCACCTTCCTCAGACAGGGGTCTGGGATTGCTGTCTAGTATTAGCCTGCTCTTTCTTATGTTATACTGCAAATCCTATGAGCTTTACACCTGTGGATTGAATAAGACTTGAAGAACCAACATAGATCTGCAGTACCTCTGACTTCTTCTGTCCAGTGTATTCCAGATCAGTCCTTGTGGAAAGAAGTCCCAGCTGGCTGCAAGCAAAGTCAGAGCAGTTCACAGTGTGAGCTTAGAAGTAGCTGGTTGTGCTGAAAATTGCAGATGAGAGTCTCCTACTGCTTTCAGTAATAATACACTTTATTACCTAAAACCCAATGAACAGAATTTTTGTTACCTTAAAAATTCACTAAGGTTGATTTTTGAGATTTTGCAGCTGGCAGAAGAATTAAGATCATTTATCAGTGACCAGCATGCCTTGCAAGAGTAAGATCATTACTCATTGACAGAATACTTTCATAAGCTTTTTGATCTTTTGCGAAAGAAAAGTGATTAGGGTTACAGGAGTTTATAACTTTCCTTGGAGGAACATCTACATACTGAGATTGCCAAACCTGATGATTTTTTTCTCATATCAGAAGACTTTAAAAATAAGAGATGTCTTTATTTAATATGCATGAATTATCATCAGCAATTTGTGTTATGGTGACATGCTTGTCAATCTGTTTTTCAAAGGATGCAAAGCTTATATTTACTAAAATTATGTGTAAGACATAATGCCCAAAAGTGTATGAGATTGACCTTGCTTATGCAGAAACGCAGGCATTGCCATCTACAGATACACAGTATCACTTTATAAGTATTCGGGGATGTGGTACACAAAGTTATGCCTAACACCGTCAAATTATTTTAATTTTGCATTTTTTTCTTGGACGAGCTGGTGGGCAGAAAGAGGATCTAATATTTGATACAGGGATAATGCAAGAATGAAAATTGATGTGGGACCTGTAATTTACAAGACAAAACACTTGTAATGCTGAAGTTTCCTATGAGAAATTGATGGAAGACTAAAAACTAGGTACAGTGGAAAGAAATACTATAAAGTTCTTTAAGCGTAGCAGAGAGAATGGCCAGGCTGCCTCACAGCTGGGCGACACCTCAGCTTGCCGTAGCTTTGGCGCCGAGGAGCTGCCGAAATGGCGAGGTGCGCTGCTGGGACGGGCGGCAGAGGCGGAGGGCACGCTGCCGGCTCTCGTCGGGCCGGACCGGCCCGCGCCCACCGCGCCCGTGAGCTGCCAGGCGGCTCCCGCGCCCCCTCCCTTCAGCCGGGCGCTGACAAGCCCTGCTGCCGACAGCCACTCTGAGGTGCAAGCGAAAACGTTTTGTTCCCCTGACCTCGGGGACGCAAGACTCCTGTTCCACGTGCTTCCTCTTGTCACGGCCCGGTGGGAGGGCGGCGGATGAGCCCCTGCCCTTGTGGAAGGGGCTGGCAGAGGATGCGCTCGGGCTCAGCGCTGTCGGCCCGGGCGGGCGGGAGGCGCAGCAGCCCGGCAGGTTTCGAGTCCGCTCCGTCACCACCGCCTGGCTCCAGCGCGGCGGCGGCGTTTTCCAGCTCTGTTTTGACAGCACAGTCGGATATTTAGTCGGGTTATTTTAACAGGAAAGTCGAGTTCCCCACGGGGCGGACGGAACCCTCAGCCCGCCCCAGGGACGGCGGCCGGGCCGGGCCGGGCATGCGCGGCGCCCGCTCCGCCCCCGGGAAGCACCGCCTCCGCCGCCGCCGGGCGCGGGGGGACGAGCGGCGGTGGCCGAGCGGCCGCGCCCTCCATCATGAACCTGCACCAGGTGCTGACGGGCGCCGTGAACCCCGGGGACAGCTGCTTCTCCGTGGGCAGCCTGCACGACCAGCCCTTCACGGTGAGCGTCCCTCGCCGCAGCCGCGTCGCCTCCGCAGGGCCCGGCGCCGAAAGCGGCTGCGTCAGGCGCGGCGGCCGCGGGCGGCCCCGGGCCCGGGGCTC